>NC_057708.1:3104551-3133517 GCF_014466175.1 Vespula pensylvanica | reverse complement strand
GAGAGAGAGAGAGAGAGAGAGAGAGAGAGAGAGAGAGAGAGAGAGAGTCAATATGCTTAATCCCAATCGACTAACTGCATGGATCGGAGACGGCCGTCACTCGCGCGTCAAATTAAACATCGATTGACTTACTTTAGATAGAAGTAACTAAAGAGTGACGTTTGATCGGGATATAATCGGGTTTACATCGTTTCTCATTACGATGTAATCCGTTTGAATGTTTTAAAGTAGCCATTTTTTCTATTCGTTTTCATCCAATTGAGTAGACGAAAAGAATCCTTGAATTAGATCTCATAGTCAAGATCCAGTTCTCTTTTTTCATAGATCTTACGAGGCGTGATATTTACTTCTTTCGATCATCAAGTCAAATTATTATTTTGTTAAAAATAAAATAGAAGCGTCATAATATTTAATTGTTTCTCTCGCTACTCTTTTCCTTCTTTTGAGAAAATTATTTGCATATTGATTTTTTCAATGAAAGATACACAAAAGGGTTTAAAGATTTAAAATGTGACTAATGTTGCCAACATCAAAAATAAGGAATTAGATCATTCATATTTCATCATCATCAATTTTCTCAGCATCGCTCTAAATGAAACAAACGTTGATGCGGCTTGACATTTTCTGTAAAAAAAAGTATTAATCCATATATTACGAAAAATTATTAATTTAGGAGATATTACAAAAGAAAAGTTTTTAAATTTTTTGTAGACCTTTTATTCCTTATTTTAAATAAACAAAATAAAATCTACATAATTGTAATAAAAATTTAAATGATTCCATTATTTTTATGATCTTGTCATAGAGAATGAACAGAAAGAGAAAGAAAAGAAAGAATAAAATTTAAACATTATTAATAAAATTGATTTTATTATAACAATATTATAGCAGTATTTAAGAATAGCAATAATAAAGAATAAATTATACTTGAAAACAGTTTTTATATCAAGTCTCTATTTTATCCTTCCGATTTTTTGTTCCGAAGATATCATCTTTAAAAATTTTCATTTATAATTCGTATAGTACAGCTGTTCGTAGTAATACTACTACTACTACTACTACTACTAATATTATTACTAGTAGTAGTAATAGTAGGACCGCGTAAATTCTTGGAATTTATATAGGTCAGTATGTCACTAAGCCAATATGAATGAAATTATAATATATAGGTCAATATATCAAGGTAAGTATCTTCTATTTATATGAAAATATCTCCGGAACTAAGAGTTCTAAAGACTTCAATCTCTATATACCATATTAAAGGGTAGGATTTTCTGTATTTTTTTTCAGCGTATTTGTTAATAATTAACTAACAATTGTTAATAATTAATTAACAATTTTTATAAACAAATACAAATTATAAATTCATCTTATTTTTCAAAAGGAAATTTCAGATCAAGGTTGCTTTTTTAAAATTACATAAATTGATTAAGTAATTAATAAACAGATTATTTTTTTATTAAAGAAAAGTTTTTCCTACGTTATTATTAGCCATGTTTTCTGTTTGCATGGGAATTGTTCAGAATTAAAAATCGTAGAGATTTGAAGCGCAAAGTATGTCTTTTACGTGTTTACTAACAAAAAAATTATTACTACTATATTAGGATCCCCTCCATATTGTACGATTTTAGTAAACAATGTTTCTCCATATTTAAAAAATAAATGGAGCTATTCAAAGTGATTAAAGTTATTGGTCAACTATGTATATGTGTATATGCGTGCGCGTATATATATATTTACTTATTTATTGTGTAAAAGCTAGAAAACGAGTGAATGGTAATAAAACATGTTGATATCAATGCAAATATTAAAATAATATCCCCTGTTCAGCTTGATCGTTCATCATGAATTTTTTTTATGCAATTTACTATTCTCTCTGTTTTATACGCATTGATGTATACTCGGATAAAAAGAAAATTAAAAAAATGTAAAATAATGGAAAGATACGATCACGTGTTCGTTTATCGACCGACTTCGCTAATTCTACGCTGGCAATGGGAATTAATTTGTTAGCAGAAAATTTTATTTCTCGTTTTACAAATGGAAAATTATTTTATAGCCTTTTATCTACGAGATTTCTAATTTTCTAACGTGTTTCACTTCGATGATAATGAGTACAATGGTTTTATTTAATCCTTTGATTAGCGTGTAAGTAACTTTGTTGTATGATTATATCACTTAAAAAAGTGTATTTTTTTTTGTTTTTTGTTTTTTCTTTTTTTTTCTCCTAATGAAATGAAGAATTTTCCATTATGAAACCTTTTATTCGGAGAGCTCCTTTTGTAATGAAATTAAGAATTTTCCATTAGGTCGATTATTTTAAATGTACTAATCAAATTAACACGTCTAATGTTATCCTCTAATTTTTTACTTTTGAAATAAACTTGTTTGTTTCATATAATCGTACACTTTATAACTTAAATATTCACTTTTGTAATAAATATTCTTCAAATTCACAAAAAAAACCATAAGCCATAATAATTATATAATACATTGGTGAGCTCCACAAAGCGTATGCTATATGAATTAAAAGTCGCGTAAAAATGATCCAGTTGAAAACGTATTGAGTTTTCGATAGTTCACAATCTTTTTAATATCTATTTTACACTAATTAATCATCGTTATTATTTCACCTAATACACATATTGCTGTAATATAAGTACACTTCTATATCACTAATATTATCGAAAGAATTAATAGAGACTGTTTTACATCTTTTTTGTTACATATAAGTAAAAACGAAAAGCAGAAAGAAATGAAGAAAGAGAGAGAGAGTAATACATCAGACGTTTTATCGTCAAGCTTTTTCGAAAGAAAAGACCACCTGCGCGTTCGTATTTCGTTGTTTTAATTCAACGTGTTTCCAGTAAAGCCCGTTCGTTCGTTTGTTCGTTCATTCGTCCAGTAGCAATGCGATTCTCCCTGCTACGACCAACGGTTCTTCGAGTTTATGATTTTTATTTGGTAAAGGGGCTGCCACCATCTCTCTCTCTCCCCGACGGCATTTCGTTTTCTATAGAATATATCCGCATGCGTTTTCTAGGCCGGTCACGAACCGTCTCTGAATTGTGACAATTAAAGCAAAAGAAAGTCTCGGTGTGTTATGGTGTGCGACTCGCCACTTTTCTCTCTCTCTCTCTCTTTATTTTCTATCCTGTTTCCTCGCTTCTCGAACCGCTGCACATGCGTGTTAATTTATTTTAAAATTCTGTGCGCGGATACGCCGACAAATAGAGAAAAATGAGAGAGAGAGAGAGAGAGAGAGAGAGAGAGAGAGAGAGAGAGAGAGAGAGAGAGGAGACAGAGAGAGAGAGAGAGAGAGGGAGAGAGAGAGAGAGAGAGAGAGAGAGAGAGAAATGTTTCCTACTTCGTGATACGAAGAAGAAAGAGACGCGCAGAGTCGAGTCCTCGAGTTAATAATTATTATCTACGGTCACGTAAATACGAACTCTCGTTGCCCTTTCAAAAGTCACAGCACTTGGCCGGTCCAATGGTTAGATTGAATCCACTCCCCAGCATACTTGTCTCCCATTCTAGCTCCTTTGAAAGGCCTCTTTCTCAAACGACAATACTTTTAATCAGGAACGTGTCCACGAACGAGCATGTTGTCTCGCTGTGAGTCGAATTACGGAGTTGAATGTCAATTGATGAAGCTAAGAGGTCTCTCGAAGAAGCAAGAAAATAATCGAAATGAAACGAGTGTTTTCTCTCGAAAGGATTTCCCTATGCAAATCAAGCAATTTTTTTTCGATTGTATTCCTCGTGATTCTAGAAATTATTGAAATTAGCTTCTTTCCTTTTTTATTTTATTCGTCTGGGAATTACGATAATAGAAAAAATAAAATTATGTTTTTATTTCCCTCCATATCTTTTCGAATGTCGGTACGATAAAAAAGTAATTTATTTGTTTATACTGTACCGAGTCACGCGTTCCTTCAAGGCTAATCCCCAAGCACACTCACCTGTCGTAGTAGTAGTCCCTGTAACAAAAAAGAGGAACGATCGATAAGTACAGAAAAAAAAAAGAAACACGTTAAGTTGGTTAAATTAGCTAAGTACACGCGATATACCATCTTAGATCATTCTAATAAACGCGTATAGCAATACGAGTGTCTAACTATTTCACGTTAGATAATGTATCGTTTAATGATTTTTAATAAATTACGGTAATTTTATATACTCGTTAACGATAGATATGTCGTTTAATTACTTCTACGTATCAACGCGAGTTGTATTTTGTTCATTTTATTAACGAAGAAAAGCTTGGTTCGTCTTAATGCATGCACGGTAATGATAAATATCGAGCATAGGAAGAGGGGAAGGTAGAAAGGAAGGGAGGGAGAAGGACACGCGTTTATGACGAATGCTATGTTGTAATTGAAATGGGAATGATATATTGCCGTTCCCTATCAGATTCAACGCCGCGGCTAAATCGTCGAAGTCAATGTATCACCCAGCCTGTCGGAAATATCGATTATACGAAAAGGTCTCGAACGAAATTTGTCCAGGTTTGTTTCCGTACAAACTAATTGTCTTTTCTAATATCGATAACGCGCTAAGCGATTTTTCGACGTTACTTTATTGTACTTATTCGTCCGAAAAGATTTTTTTCGATTGGAACGAATCTCAAAGTTGTAACGCCAAAATATGAATTATTCTCCGTTGTTAGTTCGAACGACCGATAATAAGACTTTTATAGAATTTAGAATGGTCATTTTACAGGATTTAGAAACACATCACGGAGCCGTTTCCTTCTCCATCTTCTTTTTGTAAAAGCACGGAGAAATGTAGATCCTTGTAATACTTTCAGTTAGGATGACGATTTTATCAGACACTTTAAAGCGCGAATGCAACTTTATGGTGACTCTATGGACCTTCTGCGCTCGCTCTTCCTTTCTCTCTCTTTGTTTTTTCTTTTCTCTTCTTTTTTTTACACCGGAACTTGGCGTCGAGATCACTCGTTTTCAACGGAATAGAATATTTGATAAACAAGTGGCGCATCTTTCATGACTTTTAACAGTTTTTCTTGACCGACTACACGAATACTTCTTTCGTTTATTTTAAAAAACGAACCATCTCGATTCATTTATGTTTTATCTTCTAAATTCTAATCGGAAGAGTAAATGCGATTTTTTCTGGAGATAAATTTTGTTTCTTTTTATTTCTTTTTTTTCTTTGTCTTTTTTCATTTAAAAAAGAAATGAAATGAATCGTTCGTAGCTACGGGGAATTTACTGACATTGGTAAAAACAACAATTTCAATCGTCTGGTGTCAATTCCAATCGAGCATTTTCCGGATTTCGCTGGCCAGGCATATGAATATTTCAATGTAACGAATTCGTCGGTTTCGTTGTTTATCGATCCCGTCTAGCCATTGGATTAAGTTTGCTCGCTTGAAAAATACTCGTATATCGACGTCTCTTCACTTATCGTTTCGTAAGTTCTTTCGAAAATGCAGACGATTAGATTTTTGAATAGATAGACACAACTCGATTACAGCTTTTATTAAATGTTTTCTCATAAACCTTTAGAGATAGTAATTTTTTAATCGAGCAGCAGCTATTAAGTATTACGTTCGATAAACGGTCTATTAACCGCGTAAGCGGCATTCTATACAAACGACGCTCCTTTCCCATTCTCTCCTTGCAAGAGAAAAAGTGAGAGAGAGAGCGCGAGAGAGAGGGAGAGGGAGAGCGAGAGAGACAGATTTGTTGACGTTCGAAGGATGAATTCCGTAGGATAGAAGGAAAGCTTGCGAAAAGAGGAGAGGCCTGGTGCCAGAGAAAATTGGCAATTAACTTTGATTTCGTCTTTGCCATCATCGCAAACTTGATCCAATCTTTAAGCGAACCTTCGAAATTGTTTGACCTCCTTGACGATTAACGACGATTAGTGGAAGAACTCGAGAGATCGTGCAAAGTAATATTTCTTCAATTTTTATACAATCATTTTAATTATTGTGCGACATAAAAAAAAGTATAGTAGAATATAAAAAACTTTATAGGCCATTATTCGTCTTATCTTAAAAAATAAATTGAGCTACATTCTTATAAATTATTATTTGTTCCGAATTTATTGTTTATGTTATTTTTATATAAAGAAGAAATATTTTAGATAGAGATGATATCTCGTTTCATTTTAAAAATAGATAACACAAAGTGTATTCTACACACATACATACACATCCTAGATATAACACATGCGCGTGTGTGTGGAAAGCAGAAAATAGATAACAAGAGTTAATAGAAAACAGATAAATGTAATTGACAAGACAACGTTACGTTTTATATTTGATCATGAGTGGCTGTTATAAATATTCATATTTCCTTAAAAGAACAAAAATAACAAAGTGATCGACAAATGCTAATTTATAAATGTTTACATATATAGCTATAGCATTTGATTATGCCACAAGACAAGAATTAGAACTATTTTTTGTATTGTGTTTTTTATTTTAATATTCTTTGAATATTAATTCATTCAATTTGATAATGAATACATCGGCAGTTAATGGCTGCTATTTTTAACCCACACTTTTTTTCTCGCGCTGTTTTTCATATAATTTAAAATCCTTAGAAATTGTACAATTTCGATCGATGAAGGTATACATCCGAATAGGTATTAGCAAAACTATATTCAAAGAAAGAAAGTATAGTTGAGAGAAAAAAAGAGATCAACAAATGCGAATTAAAACGAACAATGAATTCTGCGAATATCGTTGTCACGTTCCGTAGGAAGATGAGAAGGAGAGAGGGGGGAGGGGAGGAGAAGCATATGGATTTATGATTATCAAAACGAAAACTCCCTCAAAATATTGGCCCTTGTCAACGAGTAAAAGTATTTCTTGTATTATTGTCTCTTATGTGATATAACGCGTGTCTCGATATAATACAGAATAGATGAATTTTCTTAATGCTAGAATTACAATAGGATATTGATCGTTAGGATCAATAGGATATAGATTTAGAATAGGTGGCATCTATTTTAAATCTAGCGTTAAACTTTGCCAAAGTTTCTTTCAACGGTGACAACATTTAAAAAGAAAGAAAGAAAGGAACGAAATAGCGACAATATGACGTCAAAGTTAGAGGAATAAAAACAAGAAAAAAGAAAAACAAAAAAAAGAAAATGGCCGACGCCCGAGAGATCGAGCCAATTTTCGTAGTAAAAAAATGGACTCGCAGGCACGAAGCGAGCCGTGACAGAAATTGAAAAAGCGTGCACGACCGCCGAAAGCTCCAACGAGATTCGCGATGGTACCGGGGGGACGGAAGGCTGGTCGGAACGAAGCGCGCGCGCATTTTAAAAACCCGGAACGTCGAAATCCGAACGGTCACGCGTATCGAAAAATGATGCCGCAATTACGGTGGTAGCATGCCACGTTAGACTTTTTGTCGACGAAACTTCCGGACGGTTTTACGCCGGTTACATTTTTCATTCGGAAAAATTTTCTCCCAACGGCAAAGCCAGGATTATTGATTGACGGTGTCGCTACCGGTCCTTTCGTTCGTTTTCAAAATTTCGCGCCAAGTGAATTTCCAGCCAAGTGAATCGTTCGTTTTGCCCTCTTTTATCTTTACATTGCTCAACGGAGTTCACTTTTTCTTTCTATTCCTTCGATTTTCTTCTAGCTGCAAATGAAATTTAAAAAGGAGTGTACGAAGGCACGCCTATTTCAAAAGCAAAAAGAAAAAGAAAAGAAAAGGGAAAAAATATACGACGCGTACCATTTAAAACTAAATTGTATGACCGGTGAACTCGAGCATTTTTTTATTCCGTATAGTTCATTATTAAATTAACTATAAATTCATTTATTCATGATATTCTCGATAGACAGGTATATCGAGTTATCGTTAATAACGCAGGAAGAACGATCGATAACGCACGAATTGAAATGGCGTTATCGGCCTAATGGCGCCATCGCCTCCTCGTAATTACATGTTCATTTTTATGTCAACCGACTTAATTGAATCATATTATATATTTTTTAATATTTTACAAAAAGAACTCGAACAACAACGTGGCCTGTGCGTTCTTGCAACATCGAAAGCGAATAATCCTGTCTCTATCGTATCTAATATATATTACGCATCCGTGTTTGAAGTGTCTCTCTTAAATCAAAAAGATCTATGAAAGCAAAATCCAACCTTCTTCGAGTTTATCTTTAAAGTAGATCCAAGTAGTAGAACCAGAAGCAGTATTGTTCTTTAGCGTTAAAATAGTTAAACCGTATCTATAGGGAGTTTCGAGTTTTCGACTTTACAACGGATTACGTGGGTTATGATTCGCGAGGGTGCGACCGAACGTGGTATCGAGTTAAAAGAGACACAAAGAAAAGCTTTGAAAAGTCAAGTACTCTTTGCTTTCAACCGTAGAATTTTTGAAGGATACGCACCGAATGCGAAACATCTGTTTTCGTTTTTTCGCGAAAAAATAACGCGACCCTTTTCACACTCTCAGCCATTTTCTCTGGCAACTCATAGTGATAGAGAGAATGACGCGACCCTTGATCCTGGCACATTATCGACAAACTACAGGGACAAAGGGACGCTGATAACAAAAGAGACGGACGACGTCGAGCGGGAAAGTAGAAAGAGGCCGTAGTCGTACGGACGAACGTTGGTATCGCCTCAAGTACCTATACTTTTTCATTGGTATGTGCCATGTATATGATGTACAGGGTGACCTATGATCCCTTTTATTCACCTGGAAAGTTACCATCATATTATCTTAACCAAAAAGTACATTACCTTAAGGCATTATTTATCAGACGTTTTATTGCATATCCAATGTATCCAATAACTATTCGCGTTAATCATTTTAAAACTATTTCTTATTTTTCTTTGCCAAAGAAAAAAATCAAACTGTTAGATAAAAATTATTTATGATATGGCCAACTAATCTTTAGTTCAGAATTATAAAAGATTGTTTGAAATTAATGAAAAAGGGATGTCTTTGAATTTAACCAATTTCCGATTGATCAAGAGTTGAACGGTTCACCCTGTACATGACATAGACCTATACTATATACAATATGCGTTTGTCTACGTGCAAGAGAGAGAGAGAGAGAGAAAGTGAGAAGGATGCGCGAATCGATGTTTTCTAGCTGAGTTCAGCGCGAACGTGATTTTCGAGCACTCAAGCGAAGTGGAGAATGGTGTCCACAGCACGTGCCTCTGGGCTAATCCAGGCATCGTCATTCCCGTCTGAATACCGCCCTCCTAGTCCTATCCTCTTCTACTCCCCTGTTACGGTATATCCTGTGATTCCTGCGGGGCACGCAACGCTCAAATGGAGAAGGAAAGAACTTTTCGTTGCTGATCGCGTTTCCTTCGGAAAACAGTTTGTGGTGATATTGGTAGTGATTCGGAAAGAAGAGAGGTTGACTGAGAAGGTCAATTTTCTCTCTTCCTCTCTCTCTTTCTTCTACTTCTATGTCATACTTTTTCTCTTCTTTCCGTACCTTACGAGACACACTTGTCTTACACTAAATGCGTGTACCATTATTGATCCTTTGTTCCTTTATTTGGACTGTGCGCGTCTGTGTGTATGCATTCGCCTTCTTGCCTCGAGAAAAGTAGGATTCGAATTTAATTAGGAAGGGATCCGGATTTTGAAGTTACCTTCGGGGCTAACCTTGAGCCTCTCACATCTTTGTTTCCTCTTCTTTTTCTTCTTGATCGCGAGCGATTAATCCAAAGGATCGTGACTGCTTTCTCTTTGGACTTCTTACCGGGCGTTTAATTGAAAAAGTATTTATCGCGTTCTTTTTTCTTCTTTTTTGCTCTCTCTTTCCCTCTCTCTCTCTCTCTCTCTCTCTCTCTCTCTCTCTTCTCATTAATATCCTGTGGTTTTTATCGTTCCAAATGATTTTTCATCCTTTCTCAATTTGATTTGGAGAATAGCAATACTAATCTCGGTAGACAAGACGTTAGAAATTCGCCAGTTATACCATCCTTTCTCTCACTTGTTTCACTCCTCCCCCCAACTTCGTTAAACGTCTTTTGCTTTCGCGACACGTACCCTGTTTGAAGCGTGAAAACCGGAGATAACGCTAGAAATCCTCTGGATATCCTAAAATTGCTTCGAATGCCATATACGTTTCTCTCTTATACACGCCGGAAACGCACTTAGAATATTTTCGCGACGCGCGTCTCTCTCACACACGCGTCGATGATACTCGATACAAAATACTCTTCTTCGTTCTCTCAAACTCCATCGTGTTTATTCTGTCACGTGGATAAATCATCGTTCTTTGGTATTGGGGAAGGAGGTAGAAACGCATAATAAAACGCGTTTGCGTAACTGTGCGTTTTTTTCGAACCGATCGAGAATCGTTGGATAAAACGATTTATGCTGCTACGTAATTACAGTAGGAGTAGACATTCCGCTGATAGTTACGATCGCAAGGATCATATATCGTAAAGAAACGTTTTCTAAATCCCTATAATAGGCAACGTTTCATACTTTGCTGCTAGTTATGATCGACCATCTATCGGAAAGAAAGTTGTTCAAGCCTCTATGATA
Source organism: Vespula pensylvanica (assembly GCF_014466175.1). NCBI lineage: Eukaryota > Metazoa > Arthropoda > Insecta > Hymenoptera > Vespidae > Vespula > Vespula pensylvanica. The sequence continues at coordinate 3,122,990 of NC_057708.1, read as the reverse complement.
GATAACACGATCGTACACGTCTACAACAAAGAACGTTAATATCTAAATACAGGGGACTTGAAAAGTTTCTTACGCTCGTAGCAGCAATTATCTACGTAATTATAGACGGTACCTAAATGAACGTTATCGATAACGAAAAGATAATAATAAACGAGTTCTCGCTTTTTTCCTCTTTTTGCAAATTTTACAGTTGGATCTTCATCGAGGAGAATGCAATTTTCGAGAGTTCGGAGTTCATGCATATCCAAGTATCCACGTCCACCTTCTATTTCGCTTTCGCGAGATAGAAGCACGAGCGCAATTATCGCTGAGTATTCATCAATCCGGTACCGTTTCCAAGTCGAAATCCCTAGGCGATGCCACGCGCGAATTCGTAGAAACTGACGTACGTCGGACAATATTGACGCGGCTGCCACAGGAGAAACTACTTCTCGCACGTTGCACGTGTACACACTAACGAAACCGCCAAGCGGAAAATTAACTCTTTGGTGAGATTGCTCGAGCCGTCGAATCGAAGAGAAATCGTTCTTGAAAGATTAAGATTATAAACCGTGTGTTATTTTTTATATGCCAGTTGATTTTTGTACTCGCACACTACAAACATATAATGGATTGATTAAACTTGGGAAAAAATGAAAAAATGGTCGATAATGAAAAATCAACCGTTTTACCTATAATATATTATATATATAAGCGCGCAAGGTAAAACGGTTATATATGTGTGTATATATATGTACTGTCAACCACTTTAGATACTTCCATTATCATATTAATTAAACGTACACGGTCGATGACCGCGATTCTCTCTCCATCCTGCGGAAAATAACATCGACGAGACAAAAGACATTCCTTTATTGAAACGCGTCGTCTCTCCGTCCGACGAAAACTGAATCGCTCGATTCTCTTCTTATCAAGAATCAAAAGGAATTAAGTAAACCGAGAAGGAAGCCGAGATTTAATCGTCGTTCGCGTTCACAGACTGACGTACTATCCGCGAAATCTCTATGCTAGCTAAATATAATGCCTCTTTGCCTCTCTCCCTTTTTCTGTCCCTCTCTTTCTGCAAGCGACCTTAGAGCCAACAAATTTCCAACGAAAATGTCGCTTATATCTCCTTCGCGTATTTCCTTTTCATAGCTGAGAAGGAACTCTCATCGAATCGAGTCTCTCTCTTTCTCTCTCTCCTCCATAGATGTTCATGAAACGCAAACACAAACACGACGTGGAAAATCGAATTTTCTTCTCGATCGCCGATGCATCTTTCGGACCTTTTTCCTGAAAAGGAAGAGATGGGAAACGAAAGAAATATAGGATGGAGTTTATTTTTTACGAGAGCAAAAGTCTAGTATGAAAAAGGAAGTTTAAAAATATGGAGCATCTTTGTAATAGGTATGGAATAGATATAGGATCCGGCCGTGATCGCGGACAAGGTTTTATTGCCGATTGAACGAGACGGAGAAGACGAGGATGTTCGCGTGGTACTACCTTGCGAGTTCTACTAGACAGGCCACGCGAGCACAAACAGCTTTCTATTTCTCTCTCGTCATGGACAACTATGGATCTCTGTCTCTCTCCCTACGAGCCCCTAGCGAAACACCGAAGAGCATATTTGCAGACCAGTCGAGCGAGTTCTATCAACATTTCGGTATCGTTAACGTTCAATTATGTGATTATTGAGAGGAGGCTCGAAGCATCTATGTGGACTTCTCTCTCTCTCTCTCCCTTTAGCTACCTCCGCGTTCCTCTTCGATGGACGCGCTCTTGAAACGATCGACACGTGTCTTTGTTCATGAGGTTTACGGGCAGAGGGCACGGCGAGTCCCTCCTCGAAACGTTCCCCTATCCTACCCTGGCCGAGGATGCTGTTAAAACGCGATTAAATTGCTTTTCGCCCGAGTGATTGCTCGAGCGATATTCGATGGTCTATGAAGATGTCTACGTTTCGTTAAACGTTTTCAAATTCTCCTATCTCGAGGAAAAAACTCGATGAATAATTTCTTATATCAAGAGAATTTGATATTTGTTTTTAGAATGATTTTAAAAAGGGCACAAATGTTGCATATAATATCCTGATTCCATACATTGGTCAACGATCGTTATTAATAATGTAATGAAAATAAATTAATTATGCCGGATAAATGGACGGTAATGTTATAAAGTTGTTAATCCTTTATTCTCGATACAAGAGATTCCAAATAATAAACGAAATAGAGCGATGGTATGGAAAATGTAATGTTTGACATTAATTATACGTACATATACGACTGATGAACATTGTTTAACGCGTTGACTGCAGTGAAAGTCATCGATGAATATCCATTGGTAATAATTAAAGCAGAATCTCGGGAGAATTATTTGTGTAGATGATTAATTAAATCTTGAATTTGAAATGATTAAAATGGACATATTTATAAATAGATAATGGCGTAGAGAAAATTTTTCACTTTGAAAGGATTTTAGTTGGGATTTTCTACTACTATCTTTCGTTTGAAAGATACACCTTTTGATAAATCGCCGATCGATACTTTGGCTTTAATTTCGAACGAACGAACGAGTGTTCCGAGGTGTGTTCAATGTCGAACCGAATACTAAGAATTTATTTAGGTCAGAGATACCTTTACGCGACAGCTGTTAAAAACGCATCTGTTTGCAATTGACACGACGAGTTGAATTCTAAGAATTTATTTAGGCCAACGATCTTTCTACAGGTAGCTACATATCGAAAATACACCTTTTCATTATTTATTGCAGACCCACATTCTGAGAATAAATCTATATCTCTGCAACGGCTGACAAAAATATTCGGGCGTGACACACATTGTATCACAATTTTAACAACAATTAATTACACATTTAGTCCTTTTTAAAAAAGTTTTCGACATAACATTCATTGAATTCTTCATTGACATTTATCCATGCTTGTTATAAATATTATACTATACAAAATTAAAAACGGAAGCTTTTTAAGCGATCCCGTTACCAAACTATAGCAAATGATATAGGAAAGTGATGATATTAAATTTAACGTAATATTAACTGTACGCGTGTCACTAATCAATGTTGTTTAACACATAGTCGGGGCCTACCGAGTTATGCTGCGGTTTGTGGTGGACCGAATGTTATCGAGCTACGCGTATTCGGGATATGAATAGCAGGGAGAAGGAATGATCGTGCATGTGTGTGTGTGTGTGTGTGTGTGAACGCGTGAGCGCGCGTCACTGTACGCGCATACATATCTCCTCGCCGTTCCTACCGTGAAATTAGATATTACTCGGACCGTATATCGGTTCGTTTAATTATCGCCTCACCTTGCGATTAACCGTGCTTAACGCGACTCGTTATAAACGCAATACGCAAATCCACGAGAAGAGGAGAACGCGTTCTCGCCATGAAATTTTCTACTCGCTTATTGCGAAGATGTGTCCGCGTGCGTGCTTGCGATTAGTCCTCGAGATAGCTATGGTCATTTAATTAAAATTGTATCGTTAGCGCGTGATCTCGTTATAACTACGTTCGATCCTCGAGCGTTCTCCTATCGAGTCAAATTCTCATTCCCTATGATATCCTAATTTTAATCGCATTCGATCGTATATTTCATATCGCGTTTGATTTAATCTCGATACTATTTTGCTGCGTATAACTTTGCATAGAATCCAAATTCTTTCTAATCTTTCCTCATTCGAGCAATGTTTCATATTTATAATCGTAGCGTTTTGTAACGTGTCCCATTTATAACGACATTTAAATTCGGTTAATATAAATCAAATATGATAATATTCTTCGATCGAGAAAACTTTCTCGGACGTTCTTGTGTAGAAACGTCGAAACGTATAATTTCGATGTTTCTAATCTGAAAGGAATCAGTGGGAGGAAGAGAGTGGTAATAAAGCTTGCATGATATCAACGGCGATAGAAAAGTTGAGACTGCTAAACGATCCTCCTAGTTCGCTTATCCGCCGGTATATGTAAATGTTGACGTGTTTCCTGCTGGAAACACGCACGTTAGCCGGCAACTCTCTACGTGTACACGCTCGTGAACTTACACACTCGCTTCTCAAAAGGAAAGTCGTGTTATCTCATGTAAATCTTCACGGTGGCACGATAAGCGTGAATTTCACCGCTTGCTTATTAATATTTATGTCTGCTATGCGAGTGTATGCGTTAGGATGAAAGTATAACTGAGTGTAAAGAGAAAAAGAGAAAGAGAAAGAGAAAGAGAAAGAGAGAGAGAGAGAGAGAGAGAGAGAGGGAGGGAGGAAGGGAGAAAGAGAGAGGGAGAGAGAGTAACAGAAGAGTTAGTAGGTTGTACAGGTTGTTACAAAAATGTCTAGTCAAACTTCAAAATATCTTGGCAATCCTTCTAGAAAAAGGATTCATCATTTAACTTCACGATGATCGATAGTTTGAGATTTAGTTTGTAACCATCTATTTATACCGCATCGGAACCGATAGGAAGCATGTCACAGGATGAACTTAAATATACAGGGTGATCCACTTTGATCGATTTATTTTAAATGGAATTGCATTTACTATCGAGTTTCGTCTCATCACACTAATATCTATAAGCATCCAACAATCAATTGACGCAGTCGAAAAGAAAAAGAGAAGAAAAAATACTATATATATATATATATATATATATATATATATATATATATATATGTATGTATGTATGTATGTATGTATACGTAATACTCTCGTCATTGGGTAGACACGATTACCACTTAAGTATCGATTCTTGCTTAGGAGAAAGTAAACCAATTAAGGGATTTTGTTTCCAGGAAAGAGAAGGAAACATAGTGGCAAGTTTCGAAATACGATTGGAATATTAATATACTTCTCTCTCTCTCTCTCTCTCTCTCTCTCTCTCTCTCTCTCTCTCTCTCTCTCTCTCTCTCTCTCTCTCTCTCTTTCTCTCTCTTTACCTTAAGCCATTCAACGAGCAAGCGACTGTAGCCTTTTATAGTCTGACCTGCTCCAAGGAGGATACGATAAGAGGGGAGGAATATTAGTTAGCATTGATACTGGAGGTGTTCCAAACACCTTTCCCAAATCGATACGCTCTGCTTTCGAGGCAACTATCTGTGGCCGTTAATTATTCTTATCCGCTGTTCATATAAATTAATCTAACGTAACTTTCAACGTATGTGTGTATCTTGTAAATGGAATAAATGGATTGGGTCGTGTCTACTCTTGTGCACGAATTCATTGTTATTGTTAATGATTACCATGTTTATTTGGAGAGTCTCAATTTGTCTTGTTTAAATCAGGATCATAAAGTATTCACGATAAGGAGCAATTAAGATCATATCCGTGCTCTTGTTAACATCTTTTACGATCCACTTTTCCATCTCGAACAGTCGAAAGAAAAAGTCAGCGAGCGTAGGAACGCGAGAACAGAATCGTTTAGTGGATAAGAACGAGGAAGGTTGTTCACGAAGAGCAATTAAGCTTGCTCTTCGCCTTCCTCGCGAATTCTTTCTTCGCGTTCACGTTCCTTCCTTTTGAATCTTCCAAAGCACGAATAGCTTTTTGTGCGCGTCGTTTAACAGCTTCCCCGTTGTACAGCGAAATAAGATGAGAGATAAAGAGTAACAGTGGAGTAGATGCGGAGGACGAAGAGGAAAACGCGATACGCCGGTTTACATCGTATCAGAGTGTTTTCAGCACTGACGGGAAGAAGACGAGTACCGTAAAAGAGAACGGAGAAAGGGGAGAGGTGGATGTGCTCGCCTACCGGAAAGGAAAGTGGTCCGGTTAAGGCATTAGTTTTGTCTCGAGGGAGAAAGCCGACCGTACTAAAATACCTATACCATTGGCCATATTACTCGCGCCTACCTTCGTTAGTTCTAGGTCAAGAGCATTAGTGGAGATTATCGAGTCCCCTAGGCACGACCGCCGATGAACGGTAGGATCGTTTCTGACCCACCTGAAATATTAATCCCTTGGCTATTATACTGGCAACCGATCGTTTTGTTGATCGTCCCAAAGTGCCAATATACATGCACTCCTCCGGTATCTCATTCTTTCTCATTTTCGAGACTGATCGATTAATGTTGAATCGAACGAAAGAAATTCATTCGTCCGGTCATTCGTACGCATCTACGTTTTTAATATCTCCGACACCGAGGTGCTTTTAAAGAGAGAACTTTTGAATCGGCCAGTAGATTCGGCAAGGACCGTGCGCAACAGAGTGCCAGCTGGATAATGGTGCGTGCCAGTGACGTTAATTATGTCCACGCCTCACCCTCTCTCTCTCTCTCTCTCTCTTTCTCTTTCTCTCTCTCTCCCCCTCCCCAAACTACCTATCCTCTTTGCAAGTATAATTTTTAAATGTTCCCCATCCGTTATGCTGCGGACACGCATACGCATTAAAATATTGCGCTTAATATGCAAATTTATTTGCCGTAAAGCGGCGAACGGCATTTGCATCTTCGACTGGAATCGAGTTTGCCAGATAAAACGCGTCTGTTGGTATTTGCGTTCGCTCGAGGTTGAAATGAAAATATATACGTGCCTATATCTAGTTGCTTGCACGGTCAAGGAAATTTCCCTTTATTTTACAATCTTCATCGACGAGTAACGACCGAGCGAACGAGAGAAATGAAATCGAGATTGATGGTTATTCGTTCTTCGAATCAATATATGTTTATACGTTAATCGATCATATTTTACTAGGACCAGCTTTCGAAACGAAACATTGTCGTTCTTCGGCTTTTCAAATTACTTTCTTCCGTAAAAAGTGGAACCACCTTCTTCTTTTTACCGTAGAAATACTTCGCGCTCGTCGGACCAACCGTAGAAAATTACAACGACGAAAATCACCTGGAAGACTGGATGAAAGGTAGGAAGCTTTGAGCGGCCGTAGTTCTGAAAATCGTTGCGAAACTGCTTTCTCAGCGGGCGGGAAGGCTGATAGGCAGTCGAAGAGAAGACGAGGATGACGAAATGGGAATAGGAGGAGGAGGATGAGGTAGGATGACGAGTACGGAGAGCCGAAGAGAAAAGAAGGAAAGGAAGAGAGGGGGAGAGAGGGAAAGAGAGAGAGAGAGAGAGAATTGAAAGAGTAAAAAAGGTGTGAAGAACTTGCTCGCAAAAAGGGTATCGACGTTTCCCACGATGCTATCTGTCGCAGACATCTTACGGATAATGCATCAGCCGCTGGAAGATATGTTTTCCGCCTCCTAGTTTGTCTCTTTCCGTCTCTCTCTTTTTTTATATTCGGAAAAAGAAAGAAAATGTCAACTTTGCTTCTTTACTTTATTTTTGTCCATTCGATGAAAAATTCCTTCGATATTATTGTTTGTTAATAGTAAAAAAAAAAAAAAAAAGAAAAAGGAAAGAGAAAGGAGAAAAAGAAAAGAAAGATAAAAAGGAAAGAAAGAAAAGAATAACGAGTAAAAAAAAGAAGCGCGTAAATGACGAAAGAGTAGGAAACAAGGAGACATCGGATCTGCTCGATATCGAGCTACATCACTGGCTCCGCGCGTATCGTCGGTTTTACTACTGCAAGTAGTAAGCAGACGAGTCGAGTAAGACGAAATGGTTCGCTATCGCGCCGCCTCCGACCGTTTACGAGCGAGAGAGTGTATTCAAAGAAATGCATATTATCGTAAAATCTAGGATGGCAGATATATTCACGTTAGAAATGGCTTCTATCTCGTTACGATTCTATGTGCATCGAGTTGATACTTTCCAAGGGAAATTCTTAAAATTTCTTTCATAATTAATTAATTTGCGACGAACGATCCACGTTGCTGTCGGAGTTACGATAAGTTTCTCGATTATCGTAAATTTCCATGAAATTCGTTTTCTAATACGATAGTAAGTGAACGCGTCCAAGTGATATAACTCGATGTATCGACGAACACCAAGTTTGAAAGTAGAAAAGGAAAGTATTTGATAGAACGTGTGCCGTTTCGAATAAAAGCAAGGATAGGCGAGATGGAACGTCGTTTAACGGTACGAAACGAACGCGTATCCCGCTTGGTCTCGCTTTAACGTCGAAGGATGGAGTATTTTCAGGACGAATACCACGAGGGAGTGCAAAAGTTTTATTCGATCTTTCTTCCTTCATCCTTCTTCCTTTTCTCCGGTAGGTCCATCCCTTTTTCACCCACGTACCACTCGAAGCTCCGGGCTAGCTACGAATTTCATGATGCCTCGGACGTGCAGTTATTTCCTAGATACCTACGTGTTCGACTATCAAACACACGCGCAAGCGCGTCGAGATCGCGTGGATATTCAATACGTATTGTATTGTACATACACACGTGTATACGTGGATTGCGAGCCATATACCAGTATGGGTCTTCTAAGCTTCCTTGCATATGCTTGTTCTCTCTCTCCCTCACTCTATCTTCGCACACGGCAATGACGAACACAATAGCCCGTGTGGCGATTTTACCGTCAAGTGCTTTCCTCGTTCTCGTACCGAGCAGAAGACAATTCAAACGGCGGTTGTGTGTCCCGAGATGCCTCGGTATTAAATGACGCGACGGTATAAAGCTGGCCGGTGCTTTTGCGAATCGCTCGGAATACATGGACGTGCGGGGAGACGAGGAGGATCACCTTATTTCCTCGATCTTATGGTGTAATAGAGATAGAGAGGGAGAAAGCTGGATATCGAACGCTGTTGCGAACGAGCGAACTCCGATTTAGGGCGCATCGATAAAAAATAAGAAAAGTAAGAAAATTTTCTAGGGAGGAACAATGATTTTCCTAACAGATAACAAAGATAAAATAGATCGAATTCAGAAGATGAAACGACCGAAGAAAAGTAGATCCTCGTATTCTAACTCCCCTCGGTAAATATATTGCATATTCCTTAGTTAATTCTCTCGTAGTTTAGTTGTTTAGTCGTTAATATCGCGAGAACGTCTGGGATTTAGCCTCGTAATTTTGATGATCCACTTTACGGTCGCGTAGTAAATTCATAAAGCTTTGATTAGAGGTCACCAACGTGTTAACTGCTTGCAACGTTTCACTGTGACTTCTCAACCCTTTGGGACGCGTGTTGCTCTACGTTTTTCGTTTCAAGTAACTCGTATTAATTAGTCAATAAGTCAACAGGATTATATGAAACGTTATACGTGTTAGCGTAAAGAAAGGTTCGCGTCCTTTTCCGGAGGTACGGAAAGTACAGCAGGCTGCATGACAATGTTCTCCGTTTAATCTCCCAAGGATTAAATTTATGTAGAGGAATGCGTCAATACGCTTCGCGGAGTCAACATTATCGTTATCCGACGTATCAATAATAAACATCGATGAATCAGGATCGGCTTAAAAGACTGCATTCATCGATGCACGTGTGTGCACATTATTTGCGTACGTACAAGAGAGAAAGAGAGAGGGAAAAAGAAAACAATGATCATTCGGGAAGATAATTTATGAAGCAAACTCATGGAGCTAATTCGTAGGAAGCTTATTCGATCGTTTCTTATCGATATGTATAAAAAATGTTGAAAAATCATTTCGAAAGGGAAAATATAATCTTTGCCTCGGATATCAGAATCAGAGTAGTATCATATAAAGGGAGCCTTTCGTCGAGCGTACACGTCGTTTTGTTCTCTCCTACATTCACGGTCACGTATTTCCAGTAAAACACGTCTTCGGTTGGTAGCGAGAGGCTTTCGGTCGAAAGTGGAAGAGCTTAACGACGTGAGAGACGCGAACGAGCCGAGAGTTTAGCGTTTGTTTCGCAACGATCTGTTCTGCTCTCGTTACCAAAAAGAAAGAAAGAGAGTGGGTTTATTCTCGGATAAGGCCACTTTTTTCTCCCTCCCTCTCTTCCTCTCTCTCTCTCTCTAGCGCGCGCGCGCGCGAAAGGCGAGAAGAGGATTTATGCGCTGGCTGTGACAAAGTTCTCGATTTCGTGACGCAAAGCTGTGGATCCACGTGATCCTACTGACTAGATGGCAACGTGTATAGCGAAGCGACTCTATCGTGTCCTTTCTCTCCGTTTTCTCTCCGTTTAGTTTTTCTTTTGGCAAACGATTCTCCTTGAAAATCGTATCACGTCGATCCCTCAGAATTTCTCTTGGCGTTGTCAAAATATTTCTCAACGAGCGAGTATGATTAAAAATGAAGATCGGTCAAACTTACCAATCGTTCCCAGTTTTGGTAACATTCTGACGCTTTCGGCCGGTCTGATGAGGTTTCGGCTCGGCTACCATATTGACGTCTGAAAGCAAACGAGAGAGAGAAAGAGAGATCTATAGAATTTTGTTCCATAGAGGGAAGTTTAAAATTAGTTTACATGTATATCGATATAGAGAACTATACAGAGAACTCGTTTTCATACTTATGTAACGCGTCAGACATGGAAAATGGAATAATGGCGAGGGTAATTAATACCGGCTGACGTTATCTCGAACGTTTGAAAATTCTCTTCGTCATTGCGACGAACGTGTGTGCGAATGCGCGCGAGATCCTTAAAACCGACGCAAATGACCGAAGCACGACTATTACGAGAAGAGGAGGACGTTACCGTTGGCGTAGACGATGTTTTACCGGATTCTCATTTCATTATGAAATAACGTGTCGTAGGAAGCGCGATAACGTGGAAATACTCTTCTTCGCGTAGGAGAACGCGAACGGTACGGGCCGGCAAATTAATAAAGTGCAAGGACGACAGGAGCGCTTGAGAGTTTCTGCAAACAGTTATTAATTTCGTCCCTTTGAAACGCGATTGTGTACCGTCCTCGCGGAGATACCACTAAGGTGGATAATGGATGCGCTCAAGTGATCAGAACGGTTGAGCCATTCTGTCAGCGGAATATCCTTTTCCGTGGCGAGTATCCCACGAGAAAAATAAATGACAGAGAAGGTATAGGTATGGTATATGTATATAAAGGGTGATACAGATTTTACCGATTAAAATTTCTTACTTACAGTTTTAAAGATAAAGGAGCGAAGATCCCTTCCACTCGTAAGAACGACGAGATCGTTTGGCCATTCGAGCATATCTTAAATGACTAATCGTTCACCGTCTTTTTTTAACGATGACTTTTATTATATCTCTCCAATAAATATCATCGTAAAGATAGATCGTTGAACGCATACGTTATATCGTTTCTTTATCCTCGTAGAGGACGCTAGAAAATTTTGAGTGAAAATATCTTGAACACCCTGTACACAATACGTATACCTATATACACGCTGGTCCATTTAAATCCGCTTTCCATGCAATCTCCCTCATTAAATCGTCCTCTCTTCCCTCTTTCCCATCTTTTTCTCTTTTATGGCTATCATCGATTATGATCCTCACGCGGTAAATACCAAGTAAAACGGTATTTTTGAAAGTTAAGGATCTCAAGCGTTGACCTAATTTTTTCTTTTCTTGATACTCGCCAAAGACAGATAGATCTCTTATCGTGTTTGACTTCAAATGAATTCGTATTTACCATCAACTTTGCATCTCGTTCGATGAATGACACGGGTTTCTAAGTTCGCTATCAACGAATTGTCATGCTTCTAGCTCGATTTACAGTTCAGACATTTCTTCCCGAAGGAAGGAGGACGTTTGACGTTTTAACGTTGATCAGAAGAAGAATGGACAGCTTCTGAATGTACCTTTTTCTATCGCTGTATGCATACACGAAACTCGTTTTTGTTCATCGCCGATCCGTCTTTTTCCATAATGGAACGACGAAAATCTAGATTGTCTCGAGAGAACCATTTACTCGACCTCACCTAGACTATTTACCTTCGCTTTCGTCACTTACGTTAATTAATTGAAAGCCCTTAACTCTATTGTCGTTTTATTGGGCAACTAAAAAAACTAGAAAACGAGGAAATAAATTTCACAAAAATATAAAGAGACCTTTTATTTATATTCAACGGAAGAAAGTTTAATTTAGAAATAACTTTTAATCATATACCAAGTCTCGTAGAGGAGGTAGAGAGAAAAGGAGAGATAGTGTAAGAGGAACGTACATAGCACGGTAGAAATGATTTTCAGCTGACATCATTGGGCAAACATAATTCCGGAGTAAGTAACGTTCGGCTGACTCTACGCTACGCGCTGCGGTGAGACCGCAAAACGCGCGCCTCCATCCGGCCCCCTTATCCTTCGTGTAACCTAACCAAACACGTCGTACACACGAAATTTCAGAGAGCGAGAGAGAGAGAGAGAGAGAGAGAGAGAGAGAGAGAGAGAGAGGAAGGGAGAGAATGTGTAAGCGTATACACTTGAAGGGCCATATCCTCAAAGGTCAGCTCGATTATCGCGAGTACTTGTGTGGACATAGGAAAGAGGAGCATGTTTACACGCTATACAAGAACGACAAGGTTGACGAAGAGATGGGAGATGTTTTTACGAGCAGACATGTTGTACGTGAATTACCGTCCCTACTCACGAAACGATTCTTTTCATTATTGTTAATTCGGTAAACACATTTATCTCTTGAATGATACGATTCGACGATGACACTCGTACGTACTAAAAGTTAATTCGGCCAATAAATCTGAACGAGTTATAATACAATTATGTCCTAAATAATGTAGAGACGATACGAATCGAGTATCACGGAAAATCTATCGCTGACTGTTTAATAGTCGATGAATTATTAACACGCCATTTGTCGATCGATAAATTAGTTGTTGAGTACAATGATGTTAAAAGCTCTTTTACTTAACAATTAAACGTGTAATAGTTTACATTCGAAAATCGAAGGTGTACCAACGGATTTATAATTAATAAAATATATTTATCTTTTCATCGATAATAATTATTAGGAAGAACGAGTTAAGAGCGTCGAAGCTTTGTAATGGTAAACAATCGTCATCGGGAAGAGGCGATACAGCTATCATTATCTTCGCTCTAATTTTTAAAAAACTGTTCTCGAGTCAGATAAGCCGAGTTTCAACTATGGCTTCATAAAACGCTCGTTAAAACGAATCCGTACGTTTATCAGGACAATTCCGAGCGTAGAAATGAAATTCGTAGGGAAAGGCTAAAGCGAACGTGGCAAAAAGGCGGTGTGAGTTTGCGTCAAGAAATCGGAACTACTTTCCTTAACTGCATAACCAATTGGCAAGCCAAGCCAACGAGGGCGAAAGAAAGAGAGGAAAAGAGAAACTTCCGATAATTCTTATCTTCGAAAGCCGGAGTGTGCAGAACGTTCCAGCGAAAGGCGCTTAACTTTGCCGAATGTTTTACCAAATGAGGCCGCTATCATCCGGTCATGGTTAAATATTCCAGTCTCTTTTCCTATTTTCCCTTCTTCCAGCCGTCCTCACCGCCATTCGAAATAGTGCACCTCGCGTTTTTTCCTCCGTTTCTCGTCGTTGACTTTTCAACGAGAGCGAGAGAGAGAAATACATATAAAATTACACGTATAGCATGTTCTGTTTATCTCGAAAAATTGGAATATCTCGTGAGGTACTCAGCTTACCAAAAAAATTTATACGAAGAGGCACTTCCTATGATGCCAATTTTTTTGCAGATCAAATGGCGAAGAAAATTTCAAAGCCAAATTCATTTTTTTGAACTGAACTACATATCTTCCTTTTCATAGTTCGATAGCATTTGTGGAGACGAATTCAATGACGTGGCATATGAGGTCATTTATTACTATAAAATACTGTTATAAATGACTGTTATAAATACTGTTATAAACCTACGAGTTCCTAAAAGGTATAAATTCTGTATCACTGGTTTTCGCTGCATGTTATAAACAAAGGTACTTCTTAATAAATTTCACTTACTTAATCAGATAATTTGAGAAGAATAATTTTTTGTTTAAAATATTATATTTCATTATATTGTATTATAGCGCTATTTATGTAATTGAATAAATATTTAATAATTGATAATTGTATAATTATTAAAAAACTATGTATTGTACTATGTATTATATTATTGATAAAAATAAAAATAAAAAATTTTAAGGTGGAAAGAAATTCGATATATTCTTCATTAAATCCTACCATGATTCTCCATATCTAAAAAATTGGATTTTCTATTTTAAATTCTGAACAAAGCGAAACATTTTCCCGCAAATCTAATTTTGTGTCACGATCGCATGAAACAAGAAGAGGTGATACGCAAAATCATACCACTTCCAGGTAAGTTATATTCTTCTTTTAAGAATTTCAAATTGTGGACGAAAGGAAAATTTTTCCCACGAATCGAATTTTGTATCAGGATCACATGAAGCGAGAAGAGGAGGCACGTAAAATCGTGCCACTTCTAGGTAAGTTGTTCTCCTGTGAAAAATTTCAAATTGTGAACGAAATGAAAATTTTTCCCCGCAAATCGAATTCTGTATCAGGATTACATGATCCGAAAGAAGGTGGCACGCAAAATTATACCATCTCCTTTAGCATACAAAATGGTAATATACAAAACTTAATTTGAGAGAAAAATTTTCACTTTTTTGATAATATAAGGACTGATTTCTCGGATAAGAAGAATAATGATAGAATTTAATAGAAAATTCTTCGGATTTCTTTTCAGCTTAAACATTTTTATTTTTATTTTTATTAATAATACATAATAAGTACATTTTCTTTGATAACTATACAATTACGTACTTAATCATATAAATTGCGTTATAATACAATATAATATAATGTAATACAGTATAATGCAATATAATACAATGCAATGCAGTATAATACAACATAATGCAATATAATACTGCTCTGAACAAAGGACGTAACTTCTTATCTCTCTTCTTTATGCTTTTGAAATTACTAGCTTAAGTAAACGAAATTTATTTCATAATAAATTCAGCTTTTGTTTACAACATGCAATCTAAGAGCCGGTAATCTGCGATATGGAATTATATTCTTTAGGAACTTACAAATTTATAGTATAATTTATAATATTTTACAATAATAAATAACCTCATATGGCACATCATTGAATTCTTCGCAAATGTTATTCAATTATGGAAAGAAAAATATAGTTTCATTTAAAAAAGTAGTTTCGACTTTGACGTTTCCTCCATCATTTGATCTGTAAAAGAAATTGGCACTATATGATGTGCCCCTTCATACCAAACAAATCTATAAAAAGAGTATTTTTGTTTCAGTCTCTCGCGAGATATTCCAATTTTTCGAGATAAATGAGACCCTCTATATATACATATATGAGATAACCATACACGTATATAGCTATGTATGTGTTAATGCCTAACCCGGTATTATAAAAGTACCAGCTAAGCTTTTCAATTTTTATCTCCTTCTTTCTCTCCCTTTCCTTCTTTCTCTTTTTCTCTCTTTCTTCTTTAAATAAATATCATGGCACTCTTGAAAAGCTTGAAATTATACGAGTAATTTCTAAATTAAAATGAACTTAACGATTAGTTCAATCATTTAATTTGGTTGTTGTGTGTTTAATTTTACGATAATAAATAATAAAGAGAACGATGAATTCGTTATTGTAAAGGGATGAAAATCGTTCGAATTGACAAGTCGAACGGTCGAGTACGACAGATTGTCGTGTAAATTATATTTCTCGCGAAATGAATTCGCGATTAGCAAGCGAGACGACAGGACGAGACAAGAGGGCGAAGAGTAACGTAAAGCGAGTTTTCGGCATTGCCGACAAACATGAATGGATAATGAGTCAGACGATAAATTCAATTTACGTCGCGAGAACGTTCAGAGATTTTCTCGTAGGTGCTCTCTCTCTCTCTCTCTCTCTATCTCTCTTTCGGCTTTTATTGATATGTCGATATAATAGGTATATTCTCTTGGATTTCACCGTTTTTATCACATATCTTTTGTTTTCCACGATTTTCTGATCAACCTAAGTGGGTTACGATCGTTTCGAATTCTTTCCTTGCTTTTTTTTTCATTCTTGCAATAGATCCTAAAGTCGTTTTCTTCTTTTATTTCTTATTTTACAAAAGATAGATAGTTTCGTATCAAAAAGTTTCCTGACGTGTTTCCAACACATCAAGGGATTTATACGGGATAATGGATTTATTTTTGAAAATAGAAGCAAGTTGTGATCGAAAAGAAATTGAATAGAGTTAATTCTACTTTGAAAAATCGTTTCGTTCTTGATAGGTTCAAATATACAATATATATATATACACACACACACATGTATGTATGTATGTATGTATGTATGTATGTATGTACACGTTTCACATATTTTTCGATTTAAAAATGAAACGATAAAGGTAACATTTGCGATACTACCATTGGAAAAGCAAAGTATTCTTGTTTATGTAAAAAAGACTCTTTAGCGTTAAAGGTAGACAAGCAAACGCATGCGTTCTATCCAATAGTCGGTATATAAAGTTTATATAGGAGAACGATCGGTTGTTCTCGGAGTATTCACAAATGCAAAAAAATCACGACTCGCTTAATTACTTCCGCGTTGGCAAGTCGGTGTTCGATAGAACAAAGAGAAATCTCTCGGTGCGATTCTGTTTTTCTCGTCGAGCTGTCGCAGAAATACGACTTATTTGACGTGAATGCAAAAGTAGAAAGAGAGCACGAGCGAGAACCATTACTCGTCTAGTACGCGTACCGAAGCATTCCTTTGAGGCAAATTGACGTACCTTTTCTTTTTCAAACTTCTCTCTTTTTCCAATGCCATACCGAACAACGATCAAAGGTCGTTGCGCGGTACCTTTAAACTCAGACGTTTTCTTCCGAATAATAAAGCTTCGAAGCTCGTTTACCGACAATCCCAGATCCTCTCTATTTCTCTTTCTATTTCCCTCTTTATTTCTCTTTCTTTCTCTCTCGCGCGCTCACGCGCACGCGTTCTTTCTTATTATCGAACATCCCCCTACTAACTGGCTCCTAATTAAAGAATTCCACGTGTCCTCAAATTCCAGGCAAGGATTTCATTGTTGAAACGTTCAATAAAAATTTTATTATTCCTTGACACTGATATTTTTTTTTAGTCTCAGCAACGATGAAAGAATTATAATGGATCGAACGATGAAATTTTCAAATTGAAAGAAAGAATAAATTATTATGTAGGAAGAGAAAAGAGAAAGAAAAAGAAGGAGAAAGAGGAAACCTTTGTTTGAAATCGATATGATCGAAGTGAGTATTTAAGGTTTATCAAAGTTATTAATTTTTATTCGTATATTGAATTATTGTTTGGTTTAACTAGAGATAGGTTTTGAAGCTTGAAAAAGCTTGCACGAACGGATGAAGAAACTGTCGAACATTACATAAAGAGCTTGAGAGAGATCAGTTTCCTCGTTAAATCTTGTAACGATGAAGCTCCTAGAGCTTGCCCTTTCTCTCTCTCTCTCTCTCTCTCTCTCTCTCTCTCTCTCTCTCTCTCCCTCTCTCTCAGCTCTCTTGCAACTTTACCTTCCCATTTGCTCTTCGAAAACAACAGCAATATCGCTGGCATAATGGTTGTACCTTTTCGAACATAGAAATTGTTCTTCACGGTAGTTCCTAATTTTATAGACGCGTAGCAAGGAAGATTATTCTCTTCTTTCTGGAAACGATCGACTCGCGAACGAACCAAAGTGCTAATTGATGTAGCTTGCTGTTATCTCCAAAGCGAAATAACATTATTTAACTGATCTGATATGGCGTTATTTTAGTCTTTTTATAATCGACTCTATGATTCCCATTAAGCTATATTCGTTCAAACTAAGGAGAGTTAAGTTCGACCAGTATATTTTACGTCGATAAAAAAATATTCTTTAGTAGTGCTTAGGAAGAAGTACGCTTTTGCGTTGCTTTATGCCCAAATACGACAAAGTGTTCGTAATTGAAATTGATTCAAATTATTATCGAATCTCGGTACAGATAATTACCCATTGCATCTTGCATTGGAACGAGCAAAGGTATCAACGATTGCCTTTAACAGACTACTCGAAGTCGTCGATCTAACGAGTATGTGCTTGTATCGAGGAAATTTCCATACGGGCGTAAAGGTATATTAACAAACCCCATTGTCTTCGAAATGCTAATTGGCAAGTATATACAGTTTTGAAGTTTAACCGATGACGTTCTCTCACTCTCTCGTTGACTAAAAGATAACAAACGTTTCTAGAGTTTACACGTCGAAAGTGGATGACACGAGTTTGGTAGGAGAAATAAGGAAAGCTTTCGAACGAGCTACTGCTGGGTACTGCAAACTCGTTTCCAAGCTGGTCGTATCGACTGGCGTAATCCGTTGAACGAATACCCGAGGACTACGAAGGAGACTTTACTTGCCACCACCGACCGTCTCGAATCACTATTCGGTAGAGAGCTACTATAGGTAGTCGTGTAACGCGACGACGAAAAGTGAAAAGAGAGAGATAGAGAAGGTTGTTGGGTAGGACAACGAACGATGTCAGATACAAATGCAGGCTCGTTTTATTACAAAGTTTCGGGAACGAGAAGCGTTGCTGATTATTATGCATCTAACGTCGTCATATTCTATTATCGTTTCTGCCGGCTACAGACATGGATCTCTCTCTCTCTCTCTCTCTCTCTCTCTCTCTCTCTCTCTCTC
>NC_057708.1:2983583-3104451 GCF_014466175.1 Vespula pensylvanica | reverse complement strand
CTCTCTCTCTCTCTCTCTCTCTCTCTCTCTCTCTCTCTCTTTCTCTCTCTTGAATGAACAATCCATGGATGTTATCTCGTAGTAGTCTGTGTCAAGCTTCGACTATTCGAGGACAACAAAAAGACTACCCGGATGGCTTGGTCTCGAGGGTGGGCTGGGACTGAAGATGACATCGATATACTCTCTCTCTTTCTCTCTCTCTCTCTCTCTCTCTCTCTCTCTCTCTCTCTCTTCTCTTTCTCATTCCAGTCTGTCGGAACGTCGCGTGCGTTTCCATGGCTAGCGATATCAAGGAAAGTTCAGGGAGTAGAGCCGCGACATGGCAGACGTCGGTCGTCGACGACACGGACCTACGACTGTACCTGATTATCGCTCGACATCGGCTTATAGCAAGCGTAGAGGCGTGTGAATGCGACGGCTGCTTGCATCGTTACCACTCCGCAACTTCTCTCTGTTATCATCAACCTTTTCTATGTAAAAAGCCCCTCCTGTCCTCCTCTTCCTCTTTTGTAGAGGATAGATAAAGTAATTGTTGGCTACGAAAGCGACTTTTTCAAAAGTAAATAATGAAAACTTTTAGATTTTCTTCTAATTTCTTCGATATTAACCAAAATCAAATTGTTCTTGTAGGTAGAGAATTTTATCGTAATTTCATTTCATTTTGTGAAAAATAAAATAAGCTTACGGTGAAAATATACTTACAGTGTTTTAAGGAACACGAAAGTTGCTCGTCTCGTAACAAGTTCCAAATAAGGTGAGTTAAGAGAGAGAAAAAGAGAGAAGGTAGTTTCAACGATGATTATAAATAACGGCTGGTGTAATTAAGCGGAAGTAAAGTCTCGTGGAAAAAGGAAGCGTAGGGAAAAGAGACGGGAAGGATGTCGTGTCGCGAGCTAATAGTCCAGTGCGTGCGTGCAACGCCGAGCTAATCGAAGAGGAGAGACTCGGACCGACTGGTACGGAAAGTTCATTTCTCTTCCACCCTCCGCAAAGAGGAGCCTAGCGAGCCCTACAACTCCATCCATATGCCACGGCACGTGAACGAACTTTCGAATTTTCGAGGGTCTTGGAAACGTTCCTACGAACGATCCTCGCTAACGTAAGCCCGATAAGACCACGAGTTTCTTTCGTATTTAAACTCAATGTTTTAAAACGTTAATTCGCGATAAGGACTATCGTGAATTTTTCCAAATTTTCAATAATATACATGCCGACAAATTATGTTCTTTTCTCAAGAAATGTAATATTATATCTAATTGCGGTTTCGTCTTTTTTCTTCTTCTTTTTTTCTTTTCCTCCTATACAAGTAAGATATTCCTTTCTTTTTTATTAGATCTACCGCACCAGCAGGTTCAAGTTTCTTAATTACGTGTACCTACCTCGTATTTTCAGTAGCGAATTATTACATTACTTTTGAGATCATTAGAAGAAAGAGTAGTTTTTAAAAACTACTTTTGATGCTGAAACAGCGAGTATTGCATTTCGAAATGTATTTTTGGCAATCCTACAGGAGATAGCAGTCGAGCATGCGGCCTTTTTCTCTTAGGAATAAAAGAAGTCATGGAAAGTTGGCGCAACTCGCCTTTCGTTCTTCCTGTTTGTACTTTTTTTTTCTTTTTTTATTTTTCTATTTTTCTCGCTCCATCCTCGTATAAGTTTCTGAAATACTATTTTACGGCGTAAAGTGATATTACCGATTTTTTTGCCCCCTTTTTTCACGTATACACACACACACACACATATATATATACGCAGCACACGCAGAGAGCAACGGACGTCGCTTCTCTCGAACGCTTTTTAACGCACGCTGATGTAATTTCAGGAAAGACTTTGGCATCGCATTAACGCGGAATCGTATTACGCTAATCTCGTAGCCAACGAATCAACTTATCTGCGGTGCATGAACTTTTGTTAAATTTGAAATTTGAATGTATTAAATTTGAATGATTTAAAGAATAATAAGTATCTTCGGGATCTATTGAAAATCAATAGCAATATAAAAGAAAATTTTACGATACGGGATCACCAGCAAATAAAACGCTATGTAGTAAATCCTGTCGTACGAACTTTGTCCATTTTTTTATCGTGCGACATTTTCGTTATTAATTCGTCCGATACTCGTCAAATCGTCCATTCATTCGTCAAATTGAAATTAGTTAACGCTTCGATAAAGTGAATCCTCGAATACGTAGGTACATATATCTATACGGACGCATATATTCAAAGAGATTAGCGAGGTGCAACGTTGAACGATTTAATAAAATGTTATCGATAATTATCCATGGTTTTAAGAGTTCCACGACATACAGGAGAGGGTTCAGTTTCTACTCCTATACGTTAAGCGAGATCACTAGAGAAAGTCGATCGTTGATCGAATAGGACGAAAGAAATCTCGAAGAGAGTAGATCGACCTTGCGACTTTTAGAAACGCTTTTGCAGTTATCACAATGAAAAGGAAGAAGAGGTGGATAGATGGATGAATAGATAGATACTTGACCACAAAAGAGAGAAAGAGAGAGAGAGAACGCTTTGACGATGAAAGTGCATTTTAAAGCAAGGAATCGAGCCAGGCAAAACTAATTTTTCTTCCCTTAACTTCTCTCCTCCCTCTTCTCTTCATCGTACACAGTGTACAAAGAAGAAAAGAGAAGCGTGTCCAGTTGTATAAGAGTGCGTGGGCACAGAACTAGATACTAAAAAGAGATAGATAGATAGATAGATAGATAGGTAGATAGATAGATAGATAGATAGAAATATAGGTAGGAAGAAAGAGAAAGAGGGATGGAGTACAAGAGCCGTGGCAGGAGCTATTGAAAGCGGCGCATTCAAGCGTACTGTATTGAACGGCAGCCACATTTCGAGCTATTCCAACGGAGTAGAGTCCTTTTATATGCTTCGTGTGCTCGCCTGGGTTCGTTGGTCAATCCGTCTGCGGATGAGGTAGACAGCCATATCCCTCTCTATCTTTTTCCCCTCTATAAGTTTCTCTTACTCCGACTTTCACGGTCGAGAATCTCTCTTTCTCTCTGTTTCATTCTAGGCGAAAAAACGGCAAAATAAGCCCCGTAGCTATTTTTCTTTTTTTCTTTTACGGTGCGTAACCGTTAAGCGACGTAACGTCGCGTCCCGTGAGATCTCGAAAGAATCGACGAGCTACGAGTTCTCGTAAGTTCGTGTGTACGTACGTGCGTTTGTTACGAACGAGCAGGATTAAAGAGCCTCGAATAAAACGTATGTACGATTCTGAGCTCTGGCGATAGAGGTAGGCGGTTGAGGACGGTTGCACTAAAAGGAGACACTTGGATCGAGTTTTATTCGCGATAACGATCGGCTTTGCGATTCTCCAACATATTGTCTTTAATGATGGCGCCGAGATCGTCAACGACAATGGGATTTGCCTTGGTGAATTTTTCTACCAGACGCGTCATCTCGCGTCTCGTCTTATCACGACTCTTTGCGATCGACTAAAAATAGGAATATGCTGATTATGTCACAAGTCCTATGTTTATCGTACTTTCCTTCAAATGTATTCTATTCTCTTTTGTAACGTTCAACGAGATCTACCTCGACACATTTTCTTCTATCTTTTCAAGAAAATCGTTAGATTGTTTATTTTCTGCTTGTCGTTATGGTCGATATTCTTCGGCAAAAAGAATCATGCGCATTTAGATGAGTTTTGTTATGAAGCTTGACAAGTAATATCTCCTCTTCTACACTCGGGTACGTAACGGGTAAGTAAGTACTTGAGACAGCAGATATTTATTTGAAAAAATTTTAGAATAACGAATTTCGCTTAGTGACTCGTCTCTTGGAGTTTGAATATGCTGCAAGCCCGGTAACTGCAATTATTACGTTGAGGTTTCTTCGGATTAAGTAAGAGTCGAACTCCGTAGCGAATGTAGGAGAAGATAATTAAATCGACATAAACTAGAATACAATGCCCTATACAATGCATCCTATTGTATTATGCCACGGCTTTTCCATCGATCTCCATTGTGGCTTTCTGTCTCGCTTTCTTTCTCTCGCTCTTACGTAGATCACGGAATATACGCCTGACTTGAAATTGCGCGCTGGTTAGAACGATCTCTCTCTCTCTCTCTCTCTCTCTCTCTCTCTCTCTCTCTCTCTCTTTTTCTTACTTTAAACAATACTTAATATGTTGCAAAGAAAAAATATAAATCTTATTATTAATAACAACCAATCATATTCGCGATATTAAAGTTAATCAAACGTAGGCTCTAATAATAAAGATTTATTAAAAAGTTCGATTCTTACAATAAAGATGAAA
This sequence comes from Vespula pensylvanica, assembly GCF_014466175.1. Lineage (NCBI taxonomy): Eukaryota > Metazoa > Arthropoda > Insecta > Hymenoptera > Vespidae > Vespula > Vespula pensylvanica. Next base: position 3,100,163 of record NC_057708.1, on the reverse strand, counting down.
GGTCCTTCAATATCGTCAATCGATAAGCCAAGGACATCCTTTTGTATGATACGGAGAAAAGTCAAAGGCTAAGAGAAAGGTTAACAGGTTTCTTAGAGTTTCAGTATGCTAGTAATAGAATAGACAGATATCGAGATATAGAAAAGGGAGAAAGAGACAGGAAGAGTCGTCTCATGGTCTTATATTGTCGTTGAGCAATAGAGAGAGGGAGAGAGAGAGAGAGAGAGAGAGAGAGAGAGAGAGAGAGAAACTTATTCGAAATTACCCGAGAGCGAGAATTTCAAACAGCACGTAGCAATTCCGATAAAGCTTCCATTGTTTGGTCATCGCCAGCCGGTTTTCGCTCGGATTACTCGTGAACTTGATGTGGCTGCGCTCGAGGATTCTCAAAGTTTCCTCGTGATTTATATTTAACGTCAGCTTACTAGTCGTCGGAGCAACGGTCCGTTCCGAAGACGACGACGACGACGACAACAAGAAAGAGATGGATAGAGTCAAGATAGATTCGCGTAACACCAAGCAAGTGACATTTAGATTACTCTTTGCTGCTCGACAACGAAAGAGTCTCGCTTGAACGTTGCCTTTAATCGTAATAATATTTAAGCGTAATAATACTTACAAAAAGCTTTTTAAGGTACGGAAAAAAGATGGTGAATGGGTGGCGGACTTGGTGAAGGAATTTATTCGGTGCACATTTTGTTTACCAGAAACATTTGGCTCGTATATTTTTCGAAGAAAGCCCTTCTTGAAAAAGGCTACGGACATGATTAGAAAATTCTATGACTTACAATTTATATTGTGAATAGAAGTTTTTTTATTTCAAAGTCACAATGTGAATTTTACATTTAATTTTAATTGCACGACATATAACAATAAAAAATACCTTTATAAATTACTTCACGTAAATATAAAGAGAGAGAGAGGAAATACGACTATGAGTTTATTTTTAAAGACAGAACAGATCTAAGAAAAAAAATATAGGATAATACGAGGATGGCGCGGCGAGAAGAGAAAAAAAGCGCGAAAGTCGAGGCAGTATGCGTAATCCTTCGCGGCTGGAAGGATGGCAAGCGAGAGGCCACCGTGGCCGCTCTAGGATTTAGCACGTCGAAAGAAAAATCTGTTCTGGTCTTGCCGCCCGTTTTTGTCGTAGATTATCTCGCTTTGGCGCCGGTACGAGGACGAATAAAATGAACGTACACCCATACAGACGCGTATAGATACATATGTGGATATTCATGTGGGAGGAAAGGACAAAAAAGAAGAAGAAAAAAGAAAAAATAAAAAACGAAGTAGGAGAGTTTTCTGCTTTCGGAGGAAGAGATTGAGCGGGGAGAGTGGAAAAGGTGGAGAAGAAAAGAAGAGAAAAGGGGACCGCATGGCGGTACACGTATATACACACACATACACACACACAGAGAGAATACCTCGCACGATGGACACGGAAGGTTTTTAATTAGCCAGGTAATTCCAGAAAGCCTATTCCTGCACCGCTGGAGATTTGTTTCGCTGTGGAGCGAGGGAGAAAGAGAGAAAGGAAGAAAGGAAAGAAGAAAGAAGGAAGGAATGGTGGGGATAGCGCGGTTTAGTGAATGCCACGGCTAAAGGCCTTCTCGGCCTCTTAACCGCCTCTAACGTGGAAAAGCGCGGCTACTTCGGCGCGTATACACATACCGTTGAAGTTTACCTCGCTAATTCAGCAGCGAGCCTTGTGGAAGTAGTTGAAAAGGGGTAGATTTGACCGAGCCACCGTCTTTCTCTCTTTCTCTCTCTCTCTCTCTCTCTCTCTTTTTCTCTCTCTCTCTTTCTTTTATGCCGACTTTACTCGCTGAAATACGTATATACACACATAGCACATACATAGAGAAAATTGTGTTTGCTCTCCCGTTCATAATTAGAGCGTACGTACCGCGCCCTCGAAAACTCGAGGACAATTCCAAAAGAAATAGAAGTGGAAAAGCTAATCGAGTAGTATATACGGAGGGCTTGCATTTCTTTATAATCCTTTTTATTCGATGCCGATCGTCATTTGTTCTCGTTTGCTGCCTCTCATTTCATTTAATCGTCGATTTTTTTTATCTTTATGACGATCGAGTGAGACAGTCGAGACGATTCACGGGGCAACGAGAGGATTGTTATTATTTAAATGTCGAAGATTAATACGTGTAGAGAAGGAAATATTAATAAATATTGATGTACGTTATATGTAATATCCATTTCCCATAAAATATTAATAATACCGAGATTCATAAGATATTAATAATGAAAGATTTATTTTTATAAAACTACCTGCCGTTCACTCGCTCAATATTTTCTCTCGGAGAATTAATTTCCTGTTACCGATTTACTACGAAATATTTAAGAATCATTCGGATAATCCAATCAATTAACTAATTAAATCAGAATGAGATAATAATACGATCGGTTTAGTTTATTTCGAGTAATAATCGCCGATAATATCTATTTTAATGGAGATTTAAAGCAAAGCAGAGATCAAAGTAAACCCGTACAAAGTAACCCCATCTCATGGGGCCTTTTACAGATCCAAGTCAGACGCTCGAACGATTAATCTCAAGAGTCGCGTTCCTTCTTTTCTCAGCGAACGCATACTTCGAAGGTGGTAGCCTGATTTAGACACAAAGCTGTATGTAGCGACTCGACTCGACGGCAATTCGATTTTCTCACCGTATAACAGTCAGTCAGTTAGGTAGGTAGATGGGACGGCGGGCGGGCGGGCAGGAAGGTAGGCAGGTAGGTAGCTAGTTGCTCGCTGGCAGAGGTCGTTAACCCTATTCTCTCTCTTTCTCCTATTCCTTTCTATCTCCTATAGAGAGATCGAGCGCACGCATAGGAGAGGTTATATGCGGCGCACTCGAGGCTTCTGTGCGCGGCTCCGCGTCTTTTGTAACTGCCAACGGGCCAATCTAAGTGACGTACGGCTTTTGCACGACCTCACGACCTCATACCGCACCGCCATAATCATTTCATACACAATAGTCTCTCGCGCTACTCCTGGCGGCAAGCGAGCAACCAGCAGGCAGCCGGCAACCGGCAACCACCGCACGAGCCGTTGGTAGCGCGAGATCGGCCGAATCGGGAGCGGTAAACAGGGTGGTAGTAGGATGGGTTAGGTTGCTTGCCAAAGCAAGCCTGGCTCCTGGCAAGAGTAATGGTCGCAATTTGTACGTACGCCTCCACATTCCGGGGGTCGGACACGGTACACGCGTGATCCTCGAATTTACACGGCCACGTTTTCAGCCCCTCAAAGTGGGCCGCGTGTTTCAGAGACACGTCCGAACACAACCCTTCCATTTCTACCGCTGCTGCCGCTACCCGGTATTGCTACTATCGCTATCACCGCTACCGTTTCATTGCTCCTACCCTCTACCAAACTTCTCTCTCGACTCTTCTACGCTCGCGCAGATTGCATTCCCGTTTCCGTTTCCCATATCTCTGTTCTGAGTAGACCATTTCAATTTGTATTTCGTCTGTTTCGTCTTTTAGGAAATCGATCCTGCGTTTATTTTGCTTTCGAGATTCAAGCAGTCGTCTGGTCAATGATTCTTTGAACGATATCTTTGTAATTATAAATGGCCGGTATACAATAGACAAATTCACATATAGAATTGATAAATTCTTTTTTTCATATCGATTTGATAGTTCCGGAAAAAAGTCGAAACATGCCCTCAACTCTTTATCCGAAGCATCTATTAATTCCCCAAAGTGATACGCAGAGACATACCTCTCGTAAATCTCTCGAAGAAAACTTCCACTTACGGTTTGACATATTGGCTCGAATTCCGGAAAGCTTTCGAAGTCGGCCGAGTTCGAGAAGAGGGAGGTCGTTTCTCGATTTCTACCAACGAACTCAACTCACTCTCTACCCCCATCTCTCTCTCTTTCTCTCTCTCTCTCTCTCTCTCTCTCTCTCTCTGTATCTCTCTTTCATTACCTATTTTTAGATTTCTGCAATATTTCTTTTCGCCTACTTATATCTGTAGTCGTTTTACTTTAACAACAAAAGTCACAACAGCCTGACTATTATAAAACTGTATCGTTACTATCCAGCCAAGTCTTTCACGCGATCGTAATAGTAGTAGTAGGTGAAAATAAATTGACTGAGAATCGAATTTGCAGTAAAACAATGTAACCTCGCGAGATGAATATTCATAAGAAGAACATAGCATCCCTCGCTGCTCCGTGGACCTTTCGAAAAATGCTCGCCTGCGGCTTGAAAAAAGAAAACAAAGAAAAAACATAGAAGAAGCGGGGACGATGAGACGAAAAAAAAGAAAAAAAAAACGCAGAGAATCGTTCTCCTGGATTTTGGGGTTGGGTAATACGAAGGAAGAAAAGGAAAGGGTTACGTTGAAAAAATAGCGAACGTAATGCGAAAACAACGAACGACAATGCTAGGAATATGAAGTGTAGACCTATAAACCTTTCGAGGTGGACAGCGGCCTCGAGATAACGCCAGGCATAAGTTATGGCACGTGTAAATAAATAGAATTACGGAATGGAAGTGAAAAATATCCTACCCCGGCGGGTAGCATAGAGCATTATCACCGGAATTTTATGGACCTCGATGCGAATAGGTTGTTGGTTTTTCGAAAAGAAGTTACGTCACTTAACGTGTTAAATCGTATCGCCAATAGTGGTTCATTACATCGTTTAGATATAGATATGAGTGTAGAATCGTTGATTTCCTGCTGTTATCTATAACTAATAGAACCGAACATTAAACAGGATGCACTTTATTGCATATTCATTAATCAATTTCTGTCACCGATATGATATTTACCCAGAAAAATATCGAGTGACAATTTCCTTTCGTCATTCCTCTTCTTTCTTCTTGTGCTCTCTCTCTCTCTCTCTCTCTCTCTCTCTCTCTCTCTCTCTCTCTCTCTCTCTTTCTCTTCCTCGAGAATAAATTGTAATATTCCAGCAGGAACTTTCCGTATCCTCCGTGTCATTTAGAATTCCACTTCGACGAGTGTATTAGTAACCCGAGTGAAGCTGTGTTAGATTCGTGTTTCGAGGAATGCTTCAGAATTTCGAAAGATCTCTGCACGCGCCAGCTTCGGCGGCACATTCCATCTCCCAATTATGGTACCACTACTACTATTGCTGCTGCTATCTCACTATGTAATATTAATGCACTTTCCTTCGATAAAGTAAAATATAAACAAGGCAACACGACCGAATTACGTATTACTGTGTATTTCTTTCTATACTATCGTTCTAGAAATTGATCAAAAACCTCTTATCGATATTAACCGCACATGCGCACACATTAAAAGCTTTTTTGCTTCTTCCATGCATTTTTTCTCTTCCAATCGACTTACCAAACGATCAGCGAGTTTTCCTTTTTTCTCATACACCTTCCATCGTTTCTAAGCGATTTTACAGGACGTCTCTTTTCGTGCATGAATTCGATATAAAGGAATTCAAGGAAGCGAAAAGGCATGGATAACGTAAAGATATCAAACAAAAGAAGGAGAGAGGGGGATGGAGGAGAAAAAGGAGACGACGCGACGGTACAGGTTGCAGTTGAATTCGATGTTCCGTGCTAAGGTATCGGGGCAATTTTCCACGGTGTATCGCACAGACATTTTCGTTGTGGAGCTCGACGAGGAGAACTGGGATGATTTAGTTTCAACGGGACCAACCAGCGAAGGGGATATCGTCGAGGTTGGCTTGGGTTTGGAGACGCAGAGGAAGAGAGAAAGAGAAAAAAAGAGAAAGAGAAAGAGAAATAGAGACTCTGTGGATGTAATTACATGGAAAAAATTCCAGTCAGGTGGTCTCGGCCGTTCTCGTTGTTGAGTTAGAGTCGCGTTGCGTCGCGTGTCCTGACTTAGAAATCGGGTTCTGAGTCAATCAGCCAATCGCGTGGCGGCACTACGCTCGAGCAAAACTTCGAATCGGAGCTTTCCTACCGAACGAAATGCCTACAGGCCAATCACGGGGCTCTTACCGAAGTTCCTGCCAAATTGAGCGGTACTTTTAAATATTACACTCGATACAATTCGTCGTCTAACTTGGTAGATTTCCTTGTATACGTGTGTACCAACCTACATGTTCGTACGAGCTAACGTGATTTTTACTTCCATCCCAGAACTCGTCGACCGATAAAATGTTTCCAGCTTTCTCTCTCTCTCTCTCTCTCTCTCTCTCTCTCTCTCTCTCTCTCTCTTTTTCAATTTCCAATTTATTTTTCCACGCTAGTCACTCTTCGGTGTAAACAAATTTCTTTTTCATTTATTTTTTCGATTTGACCTGACACAGTATATTGACAAAATTCTAATAAAAATTATATAAAATAACACGAAAATGAGATAGGTTATTCTCGTTGTTTCTTTAAATTTATATACGTTCCTTTAAACCTTTCAAAAGCATCCTAATCCTCGCAAAAGATGGATCGAGTCACTGTTTGAATTTCAAGCCAGCTATTATTTCTTACATGAGCGTGTATGTAGGTACATACTGTATGTATATTTATATTCTACGTGGGAGAACACGCACGATGATGCACGCGATGTCAGCGTTATTCGTTCTCATTCGCATATGTACGTACACATAAAGAACGTACCATCGTCGTGGCATTTAAAAAAAGGATGCATGCCAGACAAGTGTATCCGTAAACGGGAAACGCTCAAAAATATCTCTCATTCTCTTTTTTATCTCTCGTAGAAATTTTTAGTATCGTTCAGCACTCCCAGCTTCAACTTTTGCAAAAAAGCAAAACAAAGCAAAAAAGAAGACAAAATGAACGCGCACGCGCCGGCATGTGTGTGTGTGTGTGTGTGTGTGTGTGTGTGTAAAGAGGGAGAGAAAGAGGGAGACAAAGAAAGAGACAGAAAGAGAGAGATAGATAGAGAGAGAAAGAGAGACAGGAGAAATCGGCTTTCGCGTGTCTAGTGGGAAAAAAAGCAACGGTCTAGAGAATATAATTATGCATGACGCGATCCTTTCTAGCGCGACGAAGCCACTTCGTATTTATAAATTTCTTTGAGACCGTAAATTCCGTTCGCGCTCCCGCCTCGTCTCCTATCCTTTACTCCCTCCACCCTCAGTTGCACTTTGAATACGGAACAACACATGCATTTAAAAGAGCTAGTTAATCTTTATTCGACGTTACGTAAAGGGATTAAATTGGAGCGAAAGGTGGATACACGAGTAGTACACGTTAGGCCCTTTCGTCATTAATGAAAAATTAAGTACAGATTCGATTTCTCGTCGAAGTAAATCGGATAACCCGTAAAGTATCATTGAAAAAAATGCGAATTATATGCGATTAGGGCTTTGAATTTATTGCAAAACAATACTCGAATGATTCTTTGAAATCAATAATTTTGTCTAAATCGAAGAAAACGATGGCCGTTCGTGCATATATGAATATAATGAAATTATAGTATTTAGAGTATAGTAGTAGTAATATTAATAGTGGCAACAGGATAATACGCCTTTAGAAAATTAATGTTATAGAAAATTTGTGAAAAATTAAAAGGAAGCTTAGTAGAACCTAGTAATTAGAATAGATCGATTTCAACATAAAAAAAGTAATATTCAATCTCTAGGAGAGCAAAACTTCATAAGGATCAATCTCTACACGAAGTATCAGATTGTTGATTCTCTATCGATCGTAGCAGTGCAGCCTCCGGCTAGTAAACTGTTTACCCGATAAAAATTCTATATCTCTCTGATTGGAGGCCTCTTTTCATATACAGATATGTCATATACATGTGTATATATTTATATACAATAAGATCGTGGAATTTACCTCATAAAAGTATATACCCGCGTGTGCAACGCATTCTCTTCATATAATAATCATAATAATAATCATGCTTTGTTCTTTGATAATAATTTATGAACGATTCAACACATGTACGTTTTTCTCATGTCGATTCTTATCTCGAAAGTTTTGCACGAATGAACAAGATGTGATAGAATTCGTATGAAAGGCTAGAAGAGGGACAACGAATTCCTTTTTCTTTTTTCTTCTTGAAGAACGATCGAGAAGATGTTAGAAGGGAGGTTGACGCACGAGATAGCTCTCGACGGGCATCGAGAAGTTGTTGCAGAGAAGGGTTTTCCACTTTCAGGTAAGTCGATAGCAGCGAAGTGCATTCGAAGAAGCCATATTTCATGCAACTGCCAAGCTGCAACGCCTCCTGCATATCGTACTTTTCTCTTTCTCTCTCTCTCTCTCTCTCTCTCTGTCTTTCCCTTTCTCTCTTTTCTCTTTCTTTCTTTCTTTCTTTCTCGATAAACTATTCTGCGATGTCTCGAGCCACAAGGACGATTAGAAAACTTCGATTGCCAGATTACCGTCTTTGGCTGAATTTATGAACCGCGTAAAAGAGGAACTTTCCCCTTCGTCTTTTCTCTCACTCTTTCTATAGCATTCGTAAAATCGCCGAGCAGCCTTTCGATCTTTTCCAACCACCTTTTCAATAAAAAGTAAAAAAGGAAAAGGAACGTCGAGTGAAACATACGTATAAGTGATAACTTCTATTATTAGCGAGAATAAAAGATTACATACGAATGAGAAAATGATACACGTCCTGTGAATGTAGGATATTTTTTGTTATCCTATCTAGGAGATACAAACTTTACTCCTATGGTTAATAAGGATTTTATTAATTAATATATTAAAATAGTACAACTGTTTTCTCTTTATTCTTTACTCCTAAATCGGTCTACTAAAGATCGCCTTCAGTCCTTTTTACTCTTTGCTTGGTTGCCTCAAGACTGACTCCCGTTTTTTTATTTTTCACATCTACTCCGTCGCCTTTCTTAACTCCACTTACGTCAACGTATATGTATTCGGAAGTTTTGATCGCCCTTTGTCCTAATCGTTTTATTTTGTCCTATCTGTAGCTTGTCCTATTCGTTGCTTATCTCAGTCATGCTACACTTTCATTTCATTCTCTCTCTCAATATCTCAGCCCCCATGTTCTTTTCATGAACAAACAAAGAGCAGATCACGTTCTCGTTCGACTATCGATGAACTTATCTTCTGCACACACACACACACGAATAATTAACTAACGTTAGAACCTTCCATATCCTTTTTTAACTGCCAATTAACTTATCTTATACACATACACATACACAAATAATTAACGCTAGAATCTTCCATCCCACATGAATTATCGTGTTTAGTATATTGATTTCTAGGAACCCTGTACAATATTTATATATTTTCAATTTTAATATTGCGATTAATAAAAAAAAATAAAATCAACTTTTCGGGGAAATAAAAAAAAGAGAAAAGAGGAAAAAGAAAATATTATCACAAATACAATTATACAATCTAATATCTTTTTTGGTCTCTACAAGAAAGTTGACGAATGAAAGAAAATCAGGATTAATCCTTAGAGAACGTATGATAAAAGGTGAAACCAAAGGGTAAAAGAGAGGAACAAGACAAAGCCGCAAAGAATGAAGAAAAGAAAAGAAAGAAAGAAAGAGAATTGAAGAAGTAAAGGGAAAAGTGAGTCGGACGACGAAAGGAAACAGATTCCCGTAAACGTGATTACGGGCGTGCGTTTCCTCGCTAATTACACCGAAATACCCCCGAGGGTTGTCCTTTCCTCAGTTAATTAGTTAAATTCCCACTTTCCCGCCGGTGATAAGCCAGAGAATTTCATTCTTAACGACCTCTGTCCTAGCCTTATGTTCTGCTCCTTCAAGGGACAATGACGAACAGTGTCTCGTTCGTGCTTATGCAAGAAGAAGAAGAGTAGCTGATGAAGGAGGAGGATTGAGGGGTAGTCGGGAAGAACTCGAGTACCAGCATATACCATAGGGATGCATTATGGATATATATCCACCATATCTCTCTCTCTCTCTCTCTCTCTCTCTCTCTCTCTCTCTCTCTCTCTCTCTCTCTCTCATTCGCACTTTCGTTCAAACTTTCAAACCTCTGGTGCAGGTTTCATCTCAGATCGTCTTACGAGGCCTTTTTTAAGATATTAAGAATGTCCTTTGAAATATATTTTTCTTAAAAAAGAAAAAAAAACAGAAAAGAATGAGAATGTCCTCTTTCTCTCTCTCTCTCTCTCTCTCTCTCTCTCTCTCTCTCTCTCTCTCTCTCTCGCTCTTTTTTCGTCGACATAAAAAGGGCTTAAAATCTGTTCTCTCTCTTCTTCGAAGGGATAATTATGGAGCTTAAACATAGACTGATTGAATATTTCAAAACGCTCCCTTTCCCTCTCTTAGTTTCTGTGTAAGTTGGGCTAAGACAATAGTAATAAATAATCAAACGCTATGGCGCCGCTTGGTTGCCGTAGCAAAGAAGAAGTAGTATAGTTGCAGCAGTTGGCTCTCCAACCTCCCGACGTTTAAATATTTATCTAAGCGCGCTGTAAATGCGATTCTAACCATTGACCTGTCCTTTTTCCATTTCTCTCCCTTCTCTATTTCGGTCTCTTCGCGTTTTTTATGGTCGCCGGTCAGCCACGATCGGAGTGCTCGACACGAAAAATCCATAAAAGAGCTGATACATTTTTTAGACGGAAAAACGCTCTATCCCTCTCATTCTTCTTTTTTTTCCATGTGATTCTTTCGATTCGAGAGCTAAGCGAACGAGCGAAGCTTTACGATCGAAGCGTCACGCGTCCCATGAAATCGCACTGCGCTCCTTTCTGACCTCCCCAGACGTCTATTAGAGGAGGAAGATTTTTTTTTCATTTTTATTACTTTTTATCAATGCTTATCAAAATATTTTGATAGACCCTCTCGTACTCCACACCAATAAGTTACTCTTTTTGCTCTTCGGTTTTTCTTGTAATTTATAAAACAAAAACGTTTCTAAAGTAATGATATGTCGTAAAATAATGATATATTTTTAAGAACGATGTACCATGCAGACATATTCCACTTTTGGAAGCAACGATATAATAGCTGTTAGAATGTTATCGAGATGTTGTATATACCAATATAGCATTCGAGCTCGAATGTTATCTATCGTTAATACGCGCATAAACTACGACACATCGAATACGGCGATCGTTTATTGAAAGTGCTGGTTTGCGAATTCATTGGGAGGCCTCTCCCTCCCTTTTCTCTCTCTCTCTCTCTCTCTCTCTCTCTCTTTCTCTCTCTCACTCTCTCTCTCTCTCTATTTCTCTCCATCTGTCTCATTCTCGCTCAACGATCCATCAACCCACGAATCGATACCGAAATTACAAATTGTCCTTTCTATTCGATGACGCTTTAATCCAGCAAGCGTGTAATTACGCGGACTACGTTCGAGAGAGATAAAAAATAAAATAGTCGACGTAAAATCGCATTACCTTGCAATTTTTATTCGGAGAGAATCCTCCATTCGATGACGATTTTGAAATTCATAACGTTGTGCCTCGGCGACAGGTTCATTTGACGATATCATCATGAAGAGAGGGAGAAGGGGGGGAGAGAGAGAGAGAGAGAGAGAGAGAGAGAGAGAGTTCGTAGAAAATGTACACGACGAATATAGATTATTTGTATTTTATCTTTTTATCCTTTTTAACGCAAATACCGTAATTTTCTCGATTTCATAACGAAATTCAACGTTTTCTCTTTAACGAGTATTCGACAAATTTGCACGTAGAAAACGATCGACGAAGGTTCGCCATTACTCTGTTGTTATCATTGGATTTATTCGTAAAAGAGAAGCAAAAGGAAACTCACGATTAAAAATTAAAATGTTGTCATTGCGTTAAATCACATCGATAAGAATGTAGGGATAAAACGCCTGATACTATTTGTTCTTTCGTCTAATTGATATAACGAATCGTAAACGTATGACCGGTCGATCGAATAGAAACAGCAAACCTAGCTGCCTTCGGCAAACGCAAACGCGTGGCTTTTCCGTTTTACGCATGATTGCCGTAGGTCATTCTGTTTTCACGAACAACCAAAACAAAAGCTGCTAGGTACTATTCTACCAAATATTATTGTACAGTATGGACGTGTATATCGAAGAGAGAGAGAGAGAAAGAGAAGGACAGAGATCAGCACTTTGCATGGCGCTGCACCACCGGCGATGCTTGTTCGAATCATTGAGCGTGTATTGCCTACAAGAGTGCTCGGACTGATTATTGACTTGCCAGCAACAAGCCGTTCGAAACGGCCAGATTAGCTGGACAATTTTTTAGGAGTCGATCTCTATCGTTCCCTCCCCCCCCCTTTCTCTCTCTCTCACTCCTAATTCTACCTTTTGGCTTTCGACCGTTGTGACTTTTTTCTCGCTCGTTGGAGCTAGTATGCGAGTGACATCCCATGTTTGATTTATTCCGGATTTATTTATCCGGTATACGAAATTAAACAATTTCTAATTAGATTCTTTATTGATGTAGTTGACACAGCTCTTACGTAGATCGAAAAGATGCAATAAATCTATAGGAAAAATCCAAGTAGCTACAAGACTGTTTAATTGTTTTTTCAACGGATAGACATATCATTATATAAATACATCTAAAACTCTCTCGTATTTTCATAGAGCCATACGCGTTTCGGGATTAAATCGAAGTTTACACTTCGTATATCTCGTTCACGAGCTGCGTAAATCGTCGTCGTTTAAATGATAATACGAAGAGATATGACGAATATACGCGACACGAGCGTACCTCTGTTACTAGGAAATTCGCAAATATACGGGCGATGTAGCACAACGAGAATACAATTTTCAAAGTATATTAAAAATTAAAGGTACAAGTTTTCGTTTCGAGTTTTCACATTTTTGGTAACGTTGTCTATAAAAGAGAAAAGGAGGAAAAAAGAAAAAAAGGTAGAAGAAAAACGTTAGATAAAATATATTTTAATTTAAACGAAGATAATGAGAACAAGAGAAAATGCAGTAAACTATTTCTCCATTCCAAAGTATCTCTCCAAGGCTCTTTCGGAATCTCCGTTCGTTCAACGAAATAAAAAAGGCGAGTTCGCTCGTAACCCGAAACTTAAATCATTTCGCGTGCCGTCTTTAAACTACCGCCCTGGATGGCGTAGCAATTATTCCGTTCCGTTTCATTTCGAAGCATGCGTCTCACCTTTCCTCCGTCCGTCCTAGTCTCTCGCTCCGAACGCGTCGGCGTGTTTACCGTTCGAAGGTATAAAATCCTTTTCGACGAACGTTTAACCGGAAATTTCGAGATACTACGAAGGTAGGTGCATTGTTTACGACAGGACTAAGGATCGAGAGGGGTTGTTTAGGTACATGTAAAACGGCAAATACCTTTTCAGCTTCGAAGCGCTGATCAACAACGTTTATTGGTTTCGTCGGTTAGTAATGTCGTATGGAAAGAAGCGTTGAACACCGTGGAAATTAACCCAAATATACTTTTTCTCTTCCCCGTAAAGTAAACTTTAACCCCGCTATGAAATAGCTACAGAGAAAATTTGTTATGCCCCTTATCCTCCTTTATCGAGCGAACGATGCTCGCTCTTTCAGGTACTAGAAAGAAAAAGACTAATAGATAGGAACAGAAAAACGAAGGAACAAAGATAAAAGCAAAGAAAGGAAAAGAAAAAGGAAGAAAAAGAGAGGTTTGGAAAAGAGCAAGGACATGTATTCGCGTGTCTTGGGTGATGTGAATGCGAGAAAGAGAGAGGAGGGGGGCGGGAGAGGGGATGGAGAAAGGGAAGGGGAAAGGAGGAAAGGCGTACATTCGCCTACCTAACCTCTCCATGCCGGGCAGAAACTAATTTAAGTTGGAGAATCACTTTGGCTATTTCGATTTATTCAGATACTCGACGTATTTCCCGCGAGAGGCCACCCGTCCACCATTTTCTTCCCTCTCTCTCTCTCTCTCTCTCTCTCTCTTCTCATCCTCCTCTTTGCTATCCACCTTTGGTACATGCCTCTCGACATGTTCTTCGTAGCGGCAGCAACACGCGAAAATTCGAACATGCGGTATACATTCGAATTGACTCGGTACTCGTCCTTACGATGAAACTTCTTACTCTTCGATAAAATTACGTTTGACCTCTTTTCTCTTTTCTTCCTAGACCTCATTTCTTCCTATTCTTCATTTCTTCCTTTTCTTTCTCTTCACCTTCCTCTTCCTCGTTTTTCCAATCCTTTCAATCTTATTTCGACTTGTCCATTTTGTCACGTCATAACATGGAATAAACATTCCTGATCATCCCTAACAAAATTTCATATTAAATTTCTAAATAAAAAGAAGATGTAGGTACGAGGACGATGAAGAAAAAGAAAAAAAGGTAATTAACGAATTAACGAAAGTATTTTGAAATGAGGGATCGAAAATAATGGTAACCGTAAAGGGTTAATCGAAAGACCAATAGTTCTGGACAACTTATACAAAGCTCAAAGAACGTTATCCAATTACCGGCACGACGGGACTATGCACGCTCCTCGACGTCGTCTAATTAGAAAATATTAATTAATCGTTCGACGATGAGTTTAATCGTCTAAATAAGCTGCTTTAGAGGAATCTGCCGACGACGCCGAAGAAGATGATTCGCACGACGAGCTTCTATTTCTAGCCAAAGCTCGTCGTCGATGTTTATCCGTTAAGCTCATTTAATGCTGTCGGTTAATTAAATAAATTGACTTATAATTCGTCTTTACTATTGCGGGCGAAACTTGCTGAAAGATTTATGATTCACTCGCGTATGTATGTCAACAAATTTAACGATTATATTTGGCGTTTCAATCAGAATTATAGTCACTTTTAATTAGATGCGTTCGATTATTAAAAATATATTTCATTTCTTTCGCATTAAAACGGTACGTTACGGCTATTTTAATAAATTAAAATTACATTAAATGGAGTACGATTAATTATAATTTTTCGCATCATTCTTTTTCTTACTTTTTTTTTTTCTATGGCGAAAGACTTTTACGTTCCTCTCTTGGATCAAGAATTAGAATTTCAAGAGTTTGCTGACTTTCAATGCTCATTTAGAGAAGAAGCAATCGTCGAGCGTTCGGACGAGGATACGTCGCGACGAAGAGGAGAAAAAAAGAGAGAGAGGTAGAGAGAGAGCTGGGTTGGCTAGAAGAAAAGTACCTAAAGAGGAGTCGTCCGAGTCAACGCAAAACGATGTCACCTTTCTCTTCGTTTTATCTATTTTCATCTCTGCATTTCTGTTTTTTCGAAAAAAGAAGCGAGAGAAAAAAAGAGAGAGAGTCCACCAACGCTCAGCTTGGCTCAGCTTGGCTTGATTTTTCCAAAGACTGTACGACTTTCCATCGCTTTCATAAACTCGCTCATGGTTTTATCTTATTATAAGACAAAAATTCCGAAAAAATAAACCAAGTGGCATAATCCGCCGATAAAAAAAAGATATTATGACCTTTAAAGATAAAACGAAAAGGGTGTCTCCATCGCGTCAACCTGTTTTGATAATTAAACAGACGAATGAAAAAAGACAAGGTGAATGATAATAAATGTATCCCCTTTCACATTGGACTCTTAATTTTAAATTTTAATTAACCTGTGTAAATATTAGCTAATAAAAAGCTTCTGCTACATTTTTTCCTCGGCCCTGTACTCATTTATTTCGCATTTTTCGACAAGCTTTTCGTTTCTTATTAATTCGTTTCTCCTTTCATTTTATTATTTCTTTGTTCCTTTACTTATATTTTTGAATTCGTTACAATTTATATTCTCGCATTTGTGAACACTATGTACTTACTCTTACAATAAACTATGTAGATTATGAAAAAATATGCTTGTGAGAGATAAAAGAGTTTGGCATGATTCATGGAAAGAATGAAAGAATGGACGTTAGTAAAGTTCGCATGGTTAGAAGGAGCATATCATATTGAATGTCGCGCATGGGTGAGATATGGAATGATAAGATATCGACAAAGGAACAAAAGAAATTAAAGAAAAGAAAAATGAACGATGCGTGGAAAAGAAATCGACATATGTGTTTTCAAAAAAAAGATCAAATTACGCGATAGAATGCGATGCGCATCGCGACGTATGAAGGAGGCATGCGACGAGGAAGAGACTGAAAAAAGTCAATCAAAGATCAGTTCTAGAGACGAAGAAAGAAGTTTAGAGAATGACTGAGATTTCAGAGAAATTTTCGTGTTAGAAGTATTTTCATCATTATTTACTAATAAATTTTCTTTTGTTATTATCCTAATAATTTGGACTTGGAATATATATATATATATAATGTCCAGGATTTTTGGTTCGATGTGTGTGTGTATATATCGACCTGATTTTGATATCAACGTAGAAAAATCCCGGACGGCATTCGAGAGCGACGGATTAAACGGACGGATTAGAACGCGTTCACTCTTAAAGGTGCTTCCTCAAGCTTTTCTTCAGTTTCTTCTTCTTCCCTGCTATTTTTCGGGAGACCCTTCTCTCGCGCTGACGCACGCGAGTATACGCGCACCATAATGGAACGGAAGCAAGAGAGCGTCGTTCCCATATAAATTTATGCGGTGGCATAGGAAAATCGGCAAAGCCGGGATTATATTCTCAAGAGTTTGCCGGCTCTCAGCGCTCATTTGAGGATCGTGCAGGTTTGTCTAGTCAGAGAAAGAAGGACAAAGAAAGAGAAAGAGAAATAGAAGAGAGATGAGACAGAGAAAGTTAGAGAAGAATTGAGAAGGTGTAAGAGCGAGAAAGAGAGAGAGAGAGAGAGAGAAGCTGCGAAAGGAAGAGGAGCAGCTAGGTGAAAAAGGGAGATCGTAAAACGGCTATAACGCTTCGCTCACTTCTCTTTTCTCCACCTCTTCATCCCTCACTCCATTTCCCTGAGAATGAACCTCCATCGGCTCTAGCGATATGCGCTCTTCTGGCCGGATTAAATGCCACTCCCTTTCTCTCTCTCCTTCTCTCTTCCTCTTATTCTCTCCCCGATTTTGTTACACTTCTTTACTTCTCTGTGTCCCGTCGTCTATAAAAATGGTGATCCCGACAAAAAATGAAAAAAATAGATACACACAACTCCAGCATACGCGAGGCATTATCATCCTACTCTCATTCTTCTCTTTTTTGGCAAACAAAACTTCGAATTGACGAACGGTGTTAGGAATTGTTAAATAGTCACAATTTCTTTTCCCGACGTATTCCATTTAAAATGTTCATTCGGCAAGATGTATCTTCGTATTTTATTTAAAATCAATTATACACCTCGGAATCAACTATTTTCGAAACAACGATATAAGCCTTTCAATGTTTTTCTCAAAGAATTAGCTTCTTTATCTTTCTTTCCTTTGATCCACTTGAATGACGAATATTTGTAATCACCTTTCGTATTTTCAATTTTACCAATACAATCCGCGACAATTCTGTGAGACTTTGGTTCACGGTTTATTAATTTCCATTT
Organism: Vespula pensylvanica; assembly: GCF_014466175.1. NCBI lineage: Eukaryota > Metazoa > Arthropoda > Insecta > Hymenoptera > Vespidae > Vespula > Vespula pensylvanica. The sequence goes on along the minus strand of NC_057708.1, from coordinate 3,082,853 downwards.
TATTATACGCAAAGAGTCAAGACACAAAGCGATTTCTATCGGTGGTGGATGTTAATAGTAGACTCTAGCGTTGCGTAATGTCGCGGGGAAACGAGCTTGAAATTGCAATTCGGTCGAAGGCCAACTCAACGCGATACCAATAATGATACACGTTGGCGAACTTTTAATGATGTTCGATATACGCTATTAAATCGAGTCGTTTCGTTGGTTCGTTCGTTCTCTCGTTCAGTTATTATTATCATCACGTTCTATGTTCTATAAGCGAATTCGAGAGCAATGTAAATTCATTGAAAAATATTTTCAACGATGGTATTGTTGTATAACGATGCCCTTGGTGTGATTGCGATAACGTTAAGTGAGAATAACATGCCTAAAAAATAATTCGCTTCGTCAACGTCGGAACGATGAATCGAGAAAGAGAATAGAGATTATACTTTCGACAAAACAGCTATTTGTTTTGGCAATCGTTAACAAGCAACTTTTTTTTTTTTAATTTTGTTTTTACATAGACGTGAATATTACTTCTATAGGATTTTATGTGAAAAAATTCATTCGAATATATTCTGGTTACAAAAGATAATTATTTATAACGAATTATTAATTAATTATTAACAATATGACGAAACAGTAGAACAAATCCTGCTTTTTAAAATACTATTTGATTCAAGTCTCTATGATTCTTAATTATTTGTCGGAGATATTCCCATGCAAATAAAAAATGTAATTATAAATAACAAAAAAATTTTGTTTAATAAAAAAGTATTTTATTTTTTAATTATTTAATTTATGTAATTTAAAAGATCGGTCTTAATTTGAAAGTTTTTTTCGGAAAATAAGATGAATTTAGTTTGTATTTGTTTATGAAAGTTTGTTTTTGAGAAATGATATTTGATTCGTCCGTAGGACTTTTAGTTTCGAAAATATTCTCATGTAAATAAAAGATTCTTACATTGACACGTTGACCTATATAAATTCCGATAATTTACGCGGTAGGCTTACTACTACCAATACTATTACTACCAGTATAGAATAACTATACTATACGAATTATGCATGCAAATTTTTCAAAGGCGATATCTTCGAAACGAAAAATCGTAAAAAGTTGAAAGAAAAACTATTATCAAGAGTAATTTATTTTTTATTTATTTAAATATTACAATAATTTCGTTATAATAAAATCGACTCTGTTAATAATTTTTGAATTCTAAGTTTTTCTTTTCTTTCTTGATAAGGTCATAACAGTAACGAAATCATTAAAATTTTTATTACAATTATGTAAATTTTATTTTCTTTATTTAAAACAAGGGAAAAAAGAACTGTCAGCAGTCGCCAATATACAAAATTTAAAGACTTTTCTTTCGTAATAATGACATTACTGTGAAATATTTTTTAAACTAGTAATTATTCAATATATATGGGTTTATACTTTTTTATGGAGTATGCCAATCTCCGTCAATCGATGCAGTCAAAAACATTTCGTTCAAAAATAACTCAGTTAGTTTTCGTATGTCCTTTACGTACCAATCTACAAAAAATTACTATTATCATATTATGACCTTCTTCATACGGTACGACTCTTGTAAATAAAATATCTTTATATCTCTAAAAAGAAAAAAAAAATACTCACGGTGATCAAATTTATTGTCCAATCCTATATATACGTATAAACGTGTCTTCAATAAAGTATATTAGTATAGTAATCAATAAAGTGTTAGAATGAATTTTGTATGAATGTGTATATATGGAAATGTAATACATAAAATATATACATATGTAGATGTACATAGAAAAGAGCTCACTTTGAACTCGCATCGTAGAGCGAGTATATCGCTTGCGTATCGCGAATGCAATTATATTATATGCTTTTCGTAATTAGCAGAATTTCAGGGATAACGTGTTGTTCCGCGGTAGTACAAATGAGTTTGAAGTAAAATAACAAGCGTAGAGTGAGCTCGCGCGCGCGTACGCTTCATCCTCGTAATACAGTTAACAAATCTCGGGAAGAATGACTAGGGAAGATAAACGCAAACGACGTTGGACCGCGTTCGTGTAAATACGTGCTAGCGCCCATTTTTTATAGCTATGTACGTGAATAAATTATAATCGTTTGGAGCTGAAGTTTTTCATAATGCAAAATTCGTTGAGATCGAACGAAGGACATAATGAATTCGAGGAAAAATCAATATCGAAAAGATGGATATGAAAGAAATGAATAGTAAAAGAATAAATATTAAAAAAAAAGAAGAAATAAAATAAAAGAAAAATTCAACAGTATCGTTCACACACCGATAGAAGTCCAATGATTTTACTCGTCTAAAATTTCAATCGTTATTTCACGGATGAGTTAGCATCGAAACTCTGCTACGAATAATATACATAAAAATATACAATAAAGCGTATATTTAGATCACTAGAGTGAACGGCACAATTTGATGATTCTCCTTTTCATTTCGTTTTTTTTTTTCTTTTTCTTTCCTTTTCTTTTCGCATCAATTAATTGTGTCAAAAAATAATATTCAGATATTTTCCTCATTCCTTTATGTTTAGTTACCATTTAGTTTAACGAGCAATAAAGACCTATATCCGGGACGGTACGATAAAGCGGAAGCTCGTGGCCAAGCCAAAAAACATTTGCAACCTCGAGCGCCGATAAATCAGCGTATTAATTTCTAATGAGATTAGCGCGATAAATCATCCTTTTTCACGCTATTTGCACATGCGAGTGGTAAACTCCGACGATGCGGATTCGTATGCGTTTACGCGTGACCTATATTTTTCCATCGATACCACACACAAATTCTGGTCTCTTCCAGTCTTTCAGCTACATCGAAGTTACTCTTTTCAATTTCCGAGGCATCAATATTTCATTAGCGCAAACTCGTTTAATGATACTACCTACCAATACGAATAACGCGTAGATCGATAAACGAACATTTTGCTACGTTCGGTAAAGTTTGACATACGGTGATGAGTGTAAAAATTCACATGTTAGATACTTTTTACACATACTGTCAATATACGTATTTTTCTAATTTTACGTATTATTTTACAAATTAAAAATATCTTAAACGTGCAAGAGAGTATATTATCGTGTATATTTATCAATTGGCTGATTTTCAGGTTAAGGGTTAATACGTGAAATTGGAAAGGGGATTTAAAAGAGGGGTAGAGGAAGGACAAGGAAAGGAGTAAGTCCACCGGTGACGGCCTATAATTTATTCAAAAACTTTTCAGGCCAAAGTGTATGACTATTTTATGTCGAAGATAAGCTCTATCATCTTTCTCAACATAGGGATATACGGACTTGAGGTGGGAGTGAAAGGGGAGGACATAGTAAACGTTGCAACGGCCGTACGTTTCTCGGATGAAGAAGTAAAACATGTCCCGTAAAGTGACGCGAGACGTCGCTAAAATACATCAGGTATGTATGTATTATACGTACGTATACCCGTACGTTGCTATATGCTAATAAATATCGTCGTAAAACATTCAATGGTGTTTCTTCATCCTGCCTCCACCGCGACAAAGTGTAGACTGATACCGAGATATTTTTTTTATGTTGAAAGGAAGAGGGAGCAAGAGGGGAGGGGGGAGAGAGAGAGGGAGAGACAGAGAGGAGAAATGGTCTCGCTGAAACTATCAGAGTCACGAAGAAAAAGAGAAGAGAAATTTATAAGGATGCGGAGAGAAAAGCTGAAACGAATGTACAGAAGAAATAAGATTCGCGAGAAATAATGCGATCGATTCGCGAGGAAACGAAGCAGAGACACTTCGTTGTAGCTTTCGATTGGGAAAAATTTGATTGACGAAAGAGAATCGTGATGGAAAGGTTTCATCTTCGATCGCAGCTTTCAATCAGAGATAAAAACTACGTTTCGTTTGTTGCACCTTCCATGGGTAAATACGTTTCCCTTGATTGTTACGGAACGAAATTAAAAATTCGTATTAATCGTCGGACGGTGGATAGAATGAGGAGAGAAAAATATTGGACTTCCTTCTAAAAGGTCAAAGGGCAAATGGTGGAGAGAGTAAAAAGAATTTGAAATTAAATATCGAGCAGGGAAGCGATGATGTGCTCGCTCGCACTAGTGAAGCAGACACTCGATATAAGCGAGTCCCGCCAAAGTCAAAGACCTAAAATGCATTTCCAAGGTATCACTGACATGAGAGAAATAGAGATAGACAGGGAGAGGAGCCAATTTGCAAAGTTAATTATACAAGTGCGTGAGGAAGACGTCGACGATGTTCGCGCGTCTAGTTTGAGGGTTTCGATCGAAACTGAGAAGGATTGAAAGTCGAAGCGTGATCTCGAAAGTGAAATTTTCGAAATAATTCAAATAGGAAGTTAATTCTTTTAGATTTATAGATATTCTCGAAAATTCGATTTCTCCATTTGGAAAAGGGACAAGTTTTGGTCGATGCTCGAGGAAGGAATAAAAAGAGGAATATCGACGGATAGGCGAAGGAAAGGCGAACCGAGTGGATGGAGAAGGAGACGATGAAAGAAAAAAAGTAGAGACACAAAAAAGGAACGTGCAAAGTTTTAGCCGAACGTCCCACACTGACACGTGTCTTTCTCTATATCCTGAATCTATGTGTGTGTAGGAAAGTGGTGGCGAGTGTCGACGAAACGAAAGGTGCCGGTCTGGTTTAGCGGAGAGAAGACGACAACGACAACGACAACGACGAAGAAGAAAGAAGGGTGGGAAGGGTAAAGCTCGAAGGAGGGGATGAGAGACGCGATCTCTCTCTCTCTCTCTCTCTCTCTCTCTTTCTCTCTGTCTCTTTCAGGCGCGCGCGCGCTGTGGTGTGTTGCGCTTGTAAATGCGAGTCTCTTCCGGTATCCAGCGACACCTTCGGTCTACATTCAAGCGCACAGCTTCCCAGCTCCACCCCTCGCGTAGTGGTAGCAGTTCGCGTCTCGCCAGACACCTCCATGTATACATAGAATGTACATGGCCAACGGAAGGGTAGGCGGTAGAGAGTTGCTAGCTACGCCGGAAACACAGTTCTTGCATTAGCCGAAGAAAGATTTCTGGTGAATCGAGTGGCAGAAGGGGAAAAAGAGATGGAAAGAGACTGTGTTGGATAAAGAGAGAAAAGAGATGTTATTCGTTAGAATGAAAGAGAAAGAAATATGTAGAAAGAACGAAGAAAGGGAGAGAGATAGCTGGTAGTACGAGTAAGGGTAGTAGCGGTATATTCAGACTCGCTGGATTCTATCGTGAACCCTGCTTGTACCATGTAATGGCGTTAATTCTGATTATGTGCAGGGTCATGTAGAATGTGCAGGACGCGATCCACCGCGACCAGCCCATTCTAACTATCGTCCTGCGATCCTCGTTTGCTCGCTCAATCGTGAATTCAATGAAACATCGGATCTCTCTCTCTCTCTCTCTCTCTCTCTCTCTCTCTCTCTCTCTCTCTCTCATTTCCTCTCTCTTTTCCTCCTATTCACGTTAGCCACCTCACTTGTTTTCAGAACAAATTTGCAAACTCTATGAGAGGATCCGTATATGTATATGCGTATATATATACATATGTGTATATATATATACATATACATCAAGTATATATTTATATTTGTTCAACCAATCGATATATTTCTACCTAACAATTATATCACTTTATGTTCTCTTGCGGACTTCATTTGTAAAACTCGAACTTCATCGTAAAAACTCGAAAAATCAATTTTCTTTTTGTCGTTACGTATTATTCGAGAAAACGGATATCTTAAATATTTACAAGCCGAATACGCGAGCCGTAAATTGGAATTTCGTTCAAAGACCTATCGACGTTTAATGACCGAATGCATTATGCGTAATTACGGAACAGAAATCTATTATAATCATTTCCATCGGTACACGTCCATTTACACGAGGGGAAGAGGAAAATCTCCGTTATCACCGGTGCCGATATGCTCCGAGCGTTTTAATTCGTTACTCATTGTCTTTCACTCTCTTGGCAAGACGTCGAAATTAAATCGCTGTTCCCTTAAGAAGACAGAGAGAAAGTTAGAGAGTGAGAGAGAAACATAATTTATTTCCATGTATTTTAACAAGCCCTGGTATGGAAAAGAAGCAGAGAAAATTACCACTATGCAGCAAGATGGATAGAGGGAGGGAGGGAGAGAGAGAGAGAGAGAGAGAGAGAGAGAGAGAGAGAGACCATGGGATTAAAAAGATTCTGTTATAAAAATCTATCGTTTCTTCGATGAATTTTCTTCAACACCATTGTGATTTTATCGTACTAGAACCTTTTCGACTCTCCTCTGAAATATGGAAGACTCGTCGAACATTAACGGAGACAAGAAGTAGGGGTGAAGTCTACGGAGTCTAACGGGAGCGCAAAAGTTTTAGTTTTCCACTTACTTCGGTGCACTTCGATGCGAACAGAGGGACCGAGTTACGATTTATTTATGCTTTCGACGTAATTCAAGTGCTTACGTAGAAAGTATGTATGTGTTGGTACTTTTCCGAGAAAGAAACTAAGCTGTTTGATGGCAAAGGATAAAGAAAAGTGCGAAGAGATCATATAAAGAGTTCATCGTATCTAGCGAAAAATTATGAGATAGATAGATAGATAGATAGATAAATAGATAGATAGATAGATAGATAGAGAGAGAAAGAGAGAAAGAGAGAGAGAGAGAGAGAGTCAAAATGTTTTGATAATTCGAATTACAACGACGAGATGTGAGGATAAATTCGAGATTCGCGAGATGAAAAAGATGTTAATAATATTCGCACTTTGTAGATATAAAGCTTTTATATGTCGAAAAGTAACGTTTAACATATTTTTTTCCGTATCTTTCTTTTTTTGAGTTAAATATCGGATTCATGGTTTCCTCTGTTCTTTCGGATCATCGTCGTGTTTCATTTTCGAAAACTGGTTGATAGAACGAAAAAAGGAAATAGAAAAGAAAGATGGTTAAAAGAATGAATTCTTTCGTTGATCGATAATAACTATTATAAATACATTAATATATTTTTCAAAAGATATAATAGAACGAACGACTGATTAAGGAAGTAAATTAATTACTATATGGACAATGGACGACGTTCCTTTGTGATTTCGCCGTACGATCGAGATTTTAATGAAATGTTATAGTCATTATAAATGTCAGTTATGTATTCATATGTATACGAGCATATTCTGACAATGTAACGATGAGATTTACGCACATTTATGGTTTATATATTTTTTTTTTTTTTTTTAATTAAAAGTAAATTATCATTCAAATGTTACGATTAAAATATCTGAATAGATTACTTTTATCGAATAATGAAAAACGTCCGAAAAGAAATATTTATAAAAATAGGGTGGAAGAACAAAAGGGACGCAGAAGTAAATAGAGAGAAAGAAAAGAAAAAAAAAAGAAAAGATATAAAGGGAGAGAAAGAAAAACAAGAGCATCGAAATACCGAGCGAAACGCGAGCCAATATCGATGTGTTTCTTATTGAAAGTATGGAACCTATCGCAAAATGGTTCCACCGGCGAGTACTTGTCTCGAAGAGGGTTGCTAGCGCGCTCGCCTATTTTCCTAGTTACTACTCTCGTCCTGCGGATCCCCGAGCGACCATGGCCGTCGTTCTATTTTCGAGAATGGAGCAGGAGGAAGACGAGAATTTCGCCAGCTCGAAGAAGAACGTGGATGATAAAAAGAAGACAAAAAAAACGAGACGACAAAAATAACGGATGGAAAGTATTAGAAAGAGAGGGAAGGCTGCCGTTAAAATAAAGGTGCGATCGAAAAATTATTTCTATATCCCCATTTTTCCTTTCGAATCTTTATGCATTTTCATCTTGCCGTAATAAAAAGCCTGAACGATTCGAAGGTTTTACTGGTGGCCGGTTTCTCTCATAAGTTTTCTGTTCATGCTTTTTATTGTATTTCTTTTTGTTTTCTTTTTTTTTCTTTTCTTTTTGTAATATAATAGTTAATCGTTTCTAAGACGATATCAATGTCTTATATTTACAATTATGTATAGTCAACAAACGTTGAGTATGAACGTTTTAAAAAAAGTCACTCGATGTTAAGAATATTAGAGAGAAAAAGAAAGAAAAGACGATTCTTATAGAATACATTTTAGATTGTAAAATAATATTCTAAACTGATACGAATGCTTTATAATATTGAAAGAACGGAACAATGGGTCGTTCGTATTCCTCTTTCGATGGTATAAAGCACGAGAGAGGGTAATGAAACGGAAAGAAGACGAGAGAGCGAGAGCGAGATCGAGAGAGAGAGAGAGAGAGAGAGAGAGAGAGAGAGAGAAAAGTGGAAGAAAGGAAGACAGCGTTCGCCGAGCGAGCCATGGCGAAACTATCGTGAGTACTCACGCGGAAAGGAACTCGTGGAATTTATATCGTAGTAAACATTACCATAAGTTTAAGTTGAGTATCCCATTTAGTGTGGCTCCGAGGTATGTACCCACGAATCTAGTAATTCTTGCCAACTTTACTATGTTCTCCGACGCGCTAACGTTACTTATAGCGCCGTACTGGCGAAAAATTTATAGCAAACGCGTGTACCACCAAGACTTCTTCTCGCCTACACTTTCATTTCGTTCCTTTTAAACGAACGGAAAAGATAAAAGGAAACAGAGGGAACGGGAGAGAGGGAAAGAAAGAGAGTAAAAGAGAGATAGAAAGAAAAAAAAGGAAAGACAAATTTCTCGAATACCTTTCAATTTTCCCTGTACAAGAGAGTGACAAAGAATACAACGATTCGTCTCACGAATCCTACAGACAGAATAAATCCTTTCCCTTAAAGCTCGCCCTTAACCGCGATCATTCGATCCTGACTTCCCTTTAATAATAATTAAACTGCAACCTGTTGCATCTGTCCTTTTTCTTGCGTTAACAAATCCGTTTGACGTGTTGCGACTGCAAAGAAATGCTTTAAAGTGTGGAGGTGGAGGGGAGGGAGGTCGACAAAATAAAGAAAAAAAGAAAAAAAGAAAAAAGAAAGAAAAGAAAAATGAACTCCGCGCCGATTGATATCTTTTTAATGAGATAAGAAGATACTGTATATAAATATATAAATTATAAAAATAAAAAAAAAGAAGAAAAGAAACACGTGAGGTTTTATTTGAGGAGAGCAGAGTGCCGTTGCGTTGATTAGATTTTCCAAGAAAATAGCCACTGCCAATTTTCCACCCTCCTTGTTCGGCAACGTTACGAATGGTGCCTCTCTCTATCCCTATCTCTATTTCTCTTCATTTGCCAAAGTTAAACCTCGAAATTCAAAGCCAATTCGGTGATCCGAAGAAAGACGAAAGAGAAGATGAAGAAGAGTCTGCGTGCACGTTTGACCCCTCACGTACCGGGTATGCTCCATTTCGAACGATTTCCTTTTAATCGAATCACTTATCTTCGATTGTCTACGATCGATGTTCTAAGAATTTATTTTATTGAAAAATAGTTAGGATTTCGTCAAACCGAGGAAAAATTTGCAAACAATTTCGAACGTAACTAACGATTTGGTCGACATTGGTATTAAAACGAGGACACCCTGTATATATGGAAGATGCGAACGTGAACGCTAGGAGGGCCTAAATTCGTAGCTCCTCTCGAAGAAGTCGCTCCCGATGGAGCAGAGGTCCGCTTTATTAAACCCTTCACGTTAGGTAGACCCTTGGCGAGCGTGCAGAACACCTTAACCCTCTCGGAAGGTTTAAACTAATGGTCGAACGTCGATGATGCTTCACTTCCAAGGGTTCCACCCTTTGCGTTCCTTCATTCGGTTGGAACGTTCAAAGGCGAAGTTAAAGCCATAAAGGGAAAGAGAGGGAGAGAGTCAAAGAGAGACTGCTCGACGTTCGCAAAATTTTCCCTCTTTAAATAGTTCGATCTAACGGTATTGATTCGTCTCAACGAGATATCGACTGATCTACGTTCTTAGTTCTTAGTTCAATAGTATATCAAGTTTATTTAAATATACTCAAGACCAAGAGAAGTGATCGTGCATTACTTGAAGATAAATTCATTTTTAGACAATCGATGAATGTATTTGTTCAAAATTGCTACTATACTAATAAACTAATACGTTAATATGTAACATTATTGTAGAATAAATTTTTCCGAGTCACCGTATATCTGAATTGAACATAGTATTATACAATACTATTAAATTATGTGCAATAATATTGAAAATATGAATTAGGATTAGATGATTATTAGTCGGCAATTCCTATCATCCGTGTTAATAATTCATCGTTGATTCGGTTCTATTCGAATTATCGTTGATCGATAATATATTTTATAGCATGTTTGAATAAATGAATATCACTTCGGTATTAGTATTAATAATATACTCTAATTTCCTACTAAAGAAGTACGAGATGAGATGTAAAAACTGATCCTTGTCGTGTGAACATAACGTTTGAAAAAAAAAAATTGCGAAGTGAAAATAGAGTAATATGTTTCAAGCAAAAGCGTCGTAAAGAATAAAAATATTGATTTTTAAAAAAGAAAAACAATGAAGTAAAGTGGGCTTCCTTTGAGACGTTACTTTAGGCTTGCCAAGAAAGAAAGCTTGCTTCAACTGGACGGTCGGTTATTAAAGTCTTTAATGAAACGTATCTCGTTCGAAGACCTTTTGAAATGTCCTCGTTTTGCGATGTAAACGCGGCTGATAACTCGTTTCAGAAGAAATACGAGCATGGAAAGACAAACGAGCGTCGTCATTTGGGTATCAGACGGCGAAAGACGACGAAAAACGAGAAGGTTGAAATTAGCACGTAATACCGCTAAATTATCATTGGTAGAATAATACAATAACTTACCGAGTATCTGGCTGAGAACGGTACGGCCATCTTCGCCAAGACAGGCGCTGCGTGCGTCAAAGGGATTCGTGAATTGCACGAAGGCGTATCCTTTGTGCATGGAAATCCCTGCGAAACAACAACAACAAACAAATAATAATTATGACATTTTCGGATTATTCCGAACGCGGCTCTTTGCTTTTTCTCTCCTTCTCCTTCGCAAAGAAGCTGCGGAGAAAAAGGTAGGAGGGGGACAGAGAGAGAGAGAGAGAAATAAAACGAAGCTAGGGAGAAACGTATCACAAAGGGATTTTCATTCGAATGAGAGAGACAGCGAGAAAGAGAAAGGAAGAAAGAGAATTGGAATGATTACCTGAATATCCGACGAAATCCGAGTTATTTCGGGCAATAACTGAAGGAAATGAGTAAACAGAAATTCCCTAAAGAATGTTCCTCGGATTTATTCGTCGAGTTCTCGCGAGAATTGAAACAATTGTCTCAAGATTTTCTCTCTTCCTCTGTCTCTGTCTCTCTCTTTTCCTCCCTCCCTCCCCCCCTCTCTCTCTCTCTCTCTCTCTCTCTCTCTCTCTGTCTTGGAAGATAATCTTAATTATCTTAATTAATTATTTATTTTACTCGCTAGAAATATTCTTCTACGGATTGTATATTAATTACCATTCTTACTAACCATACCGTGGCACTCCTTTTGCTTCATTTTTATAGCGATGGCTATGGAAAGGCATTGTTTGTATAGTTAAAACAAAAGAATATCAAAGGACACGTGCAATCTCGGTGAATCTTCATTTTCATACTGTCCGTTCTAATTAATACGAATTTTTTAGCAATGAAAGAAAAAGAAAATGAAAAAAAAAACTATAATAATAAAAAGACTAGAACGGGAGGAAAAGAAAGAATGCGAAACATATCTCGTGTAATTGCGTTTATAGGGAGTCCGCGAGTTTCGGTGAGTTCTCCCGGCGGGATTATTGAAGGGTCTCTGGTAAATAGATACAAAGGGAATTATTCTAATTACGTCTGCCTACCGTATAATTGCGCCTCGCCGACTGCATTTCAATCTCGAGTACGACGAATCAACGAAAATATGCTCTTTCGTTGTTAACATGGCATACGCGTGGAAAAAAGTGATACGGCTGTTCTGTAACTACGGACGGTTGGTAGCTACGATCAACAAGCTCGATTCAAGTTGAATTGAATTTATGTAGGTTCGAGGAGAAACACCAGGAATTATTTTTCGAATAAAACGATACGAGACACAAATTATACGAGGGTTTATATGAAATAAAACTTTTTCTTTCTTTTTTACAAACTAATTAAAATTCTCCTTAATTACTCTTATACGAACTCATCAAAAACTCATCATTAATAATGGATTTGTCGTCACGAAATTTTCATAAACATCTGCCTAGAAAAATAAACTATCGGAATGGTTAACAAATTTAATAAATAATTGATTGGTTCAATGATTAAAAACTACAAATATTTATGCAAATGAAACGCATAAACTACAGGAAACCCTAGAAAAGAAATAAAGAAATTTGCTCGATCCGAAAACTCTGTTTTCTAAATTAATTGAAATTCTCATAAATCTCTTTTATAGAAACCTACCAAAAACCAATATTTAATAACGAACGTGATTTGGATTCGTCGAATAAAAACAAGACGTCGTCGAAGAATTTGTACAAAAACCTTTCGAAATACAAACGATTGCAGTCGCTAAAAAAACCAATAAAAAATTGACTGGGTCTGATGCCAGAATACTACAAATGTTTACAAAGCAAAACGATAGAAGCCATAAAAAAAGAAATTTCGTTTAATCCCAAAGAGAAAAAGAGAAGGGGGAGGAGAGAGACAGAGAGAGAGATAGAGAGAGAGGGAGGGAGGGAGGGAGGGAGGGAGGGAGAGAGAGAGAGAGAGAGAGAGAGAAAACTTTCTCGAAGAGACAAAAATGGAGAGTGACGAAACGATCGTTTTAATCGCAAAATATCCGTGTCGATGTTACGTTCTGCTAGAAGGAAGTTAGCCATAAAAATGTGGACGTTATTAACATGTCTCTGCTAGGGTAGCACGGTGCATGCAGATAAGTTTTTTAAACGTCAGTTGGTAGTGCCACGGTCGCACTACGGCCCGTTTCGGACGAAACATATTTGCATCTTCCATGTTACGTGCACCGTTTTCTCTCTTCGTCCACGACAAGTTATATATGTATGTGTAACAGCGCTACGAATATATGGAGATTTACATATTTGTTTCGGCATAATGAATTCCATGCATGGTCAGCTGCTAACCACGCAAAACTTATTACGGGTACACAGATTACAGTCGGTTCTCTCCGTTAAAACGAACGTTCTCTCTCTTTCTCTTTCTCTCTTTCTTTCTCTGTTTCTCTCTGGTATTTCCATCTTCTTTGCGATCAAAAAATCTAGGTCAGGTCAACGAGTCGATTTAAAAGATATAGGAACAAATTTCTAGTTCGATCACGAATAAAATAAATGGATTTGTTATTATTAAATCGATATTGATTTGATACGAATCATATCGTAATAAGTCTTGATCGATTATAGATTTAGAATTTTTTCGAAATTCTTTTCTTCGAATGAAATAATTTTATAAATCGTTATGATGATTATTTTCATTGCCTTGGAGAGAAACAAAACTGGAAACTTTCAAGAAAGCACATGGAGAAATAAGACTTCCCGATCGAAGATGATACTGAATCGAAAAATAGTATTCGTCGAGTTTCTCTAATACTCGTATCCTCTCGCTTGCTCCAAAATTTAAATGGTTTACCTTTGGTCGGAAACGAGGAAGAGAGAAAGAGAGAGAAAGAGAAAGAGAGAGGAGGGAGAGTATATACATATGGTTGGGAGGACTTATAGATCGACCAAGTATTCACACAATTCCGTATACGTCATATATCTATGTACGTATGTAAATTAGATATTCTAGCCACATCGTTCGAGGGAACGACTCTCACCTTCATCACAAAAAGTATATTCTATTTCCGATATAATCTATATATTGTAAATTCTTGAAAAAGCGTGCACGTTATTTTGAGTTTATCGGATAATCCTGTATTGGTAAAAAGTAAACAAAGAAATGGAAAAGAAAGAGAAAATTCTTCAAGCAAGCAAATAGATCAGAGGAAATTCGATATGAATAAAAATCATGCTTGAGCGGTTATAAAAAAAAGAAAAATCGAAAGAAAGAGAGAGAGAGAGAGAGAGAGAGAGAGAGAGAGAGAGAGAAATGCAGAACGAAACTAAAAGCAACGTCCAGTGAATATAAAAATTCGATGGACGGTATGATCGTTACGTAAGTTATACGGATGCCCTCGTTCCACCCTTTCTCTCTGTTCTCTCTTTTTCCCTTCCATCACTCGAGTTCCATGAACGTTACTGGACATCCTACATAAAATTCTATCGCGTGTCGCACGTTATCTATTCGCATCACGAAACGTAATTCGCCGCTGGCCTAGAAGGATTCGAGTGTATACTTTTTAATACTATTTCGGGTATTCCTCGTTAGATTCCGAGGCGATGCCGGGGAATAAATCGATTTAATTCGACGCTAATCGAGTGAAATATCGGATCACGGCAGAGATCTCCGAAAGAGATTTTCAATCCTTTCGAACTTTGTCAAAATAAAGATTGATAACTAAACTATACTATTTTAAGAGAAGTAAAAAAATCGTCACGTAATGCTTTGCGTTTATATTTGTCAATCAAAATGATAGCTTTGTTTGTAAAAAATCATAACCATTCGAGAGTCTATAAAAAAAAAAAACGAATAAAAGTGATCGAGTTTTAACGATTAAACGGTACCATTAATTACGATTGATACGATGCGAAAGTAACATTGATGAATAACAAGTTGAAAATAACACTAGGTTGCGACAGAAATACCCGAAAATCCAGCATATCCACGTTTTATTTTGACAGTGATTGCCAAACGTTAACAAAAGTAAAAATAGAGAGAGAGAGAGAGAGAGAGAGAGAGAGAGAGAGAGAGAGAGAGAGAGAGAGAGAGAGGGAGAGAGAGAGGGAGAGAGAGAGAGAAGAGCAAAAAGAAGAAAAACGAATCGATCAATTCTTTCGACAAAAATACAACGCGTATTGGCGATAGATAAGATATGGATAGTTCGAGATCGAAGGATAAATTCTCAGAGTCTGATCCTTTGGATCTTTTTACCACTCCCGATTGGTCGAGCTCTCGAATCCCGCAATCCGTTGGACGAGTAGAGGCGTGTCAAGGGAGGATAGCATAACACGATCCTAGAACACGATCCCAAGCTGACCGGTATCGGTCCGAAGTAAGGGATTCGCCGTATCCTGCTCGGATGTTGCTCAGATCGGAAGCGTTCTAATTCTCTTAACTCAAGGTTGGATGAAGTTGCCCACAGCCGCATTGTGTGCACACATAGGAAGGCTTCTCCCTCTTCCTTTCTCTCTCTCTCTCTCTCTCTCTCTCTCTCTTTCTTCCTCATTGTCTACCCTTCTCCGTACTTTATTGAGAAAGCTCGCGAAAGTAAGCTGTTTATCGGCAACTCCCAGCCATCCTCGTCGTCATAGTACTGTGCTGATCTCTCTCTCTCTCTCTCTCTCTCTCTGTCTCTCTCTCTCTCTCTCTCTCTCTCTCTCTCTGCCTCTGTCTTTCTCTTTTATCCTCTGGGGATTCGACTTTTCAAGAGGAACAAGAAGAACAGTCTGACAGAGACGGAGAAAGAGAGAGAAAGCCTCGCGAAGATCGAAAGTACGAGCGAGTTGGACTTTTCGGTATATGTAAGTAGATATGTATATAGAATATTATTTTATTAACATGTATATATTTATTAGATGAAATAAAGAGAAAAGTAATGGTATGAGTAACGATACTTTATTTTATTTTAATCTGATTTCAATGAATTCTTTTTAAGTATCATGAGAATGCTATGCGATCATTGTTCCTAACGAAATTATAAAGTAGTCTTCTTTTTCGGTCGCAATTGAAAAATTAAAGAATAAAGGAACGGAAAGAATAGATAAAGACGGTCTTTTAAAAAATTACTCGGTTATGACGTTATCGAATCGTGGTAGAAACAAATGTACACACGATATGGCATCGATTAAATTATCAAAATCTCTCCGATCTTACATTTAGATATATTACATAGAAGGATTAGTCAGCCAACGTTAAGAATATTTCTTTTTTCTTTTTCAAGATCTGAATTCTTATTAAGAAATTATTCATTGTTTCATATTGTTTCTCGTTTTATGAATATTATCGATCAAGTACCTACGCGTAGTTCGAAGATTATAAGAGAGCGATTGAAGACAAATGCCACTTTATTGATTAAAGAAAGATCGATAATTACTTTCATCGTGTCACGAACTTGGAAGGAAGATTTAATTTATCTTCCTTTACCGCGACAAACCGTACGACTCTCTTACGAAGGAACGCCAAAGCTACCACGATTGGTTGGTGGTACGTGAAACGAGTCAGCGGTAATCGCCGTCCTGAAACTGGAGGGATAATCAATCAGGATATCGAAGGTCAAGGAGCTCCATCGCCGTACAAATTGGGTTACCGACAGCGAAGCGGATCGACGAAATCCTATTTCCAATTCTCTATTTTCCACGTAGTTGTAACTGAGGCTTTCTCTCTCTCTCTCTCTCTTTCTCTTCGTTTTCACGACAGATAATAGTCCGACTTTTTTTTTCCATTTTCTCCTCGAATCCGTACTCGAATCCTATCAATTTCGAACCATTTGTAACTTTTGTCTTCTCTTTCTCATTGTTATCGTCGAATGTCTCCGATAGTCAACAATTTCGTCAGATTTTAAAAGTATGGAGTCGGAAAAACAAGAATTACATATTGATTCGCGTTATACGCTATTAAGCGAACAATATTTGATAAGAAACGACGTTTTTTAAAAATCCAAGAACCAAACGTTTTATATGATATAGCCAGATGATTTTAATCGAAGATTGAAAATTATTCAAGTTATTCGAGAACCAATTGATTATATGAATACGAACAGTTCAAATTTACATATATAATGTTTTTTAAATTATTTTTCTTGTTATCCACCTCGAAAGCTTACTTCTAGCTCGTTCAAAGTTTAACGAGTCGTTCGAAAAGAAAATCTCTAGAACGCCGAGAGACACCGATATACATACACCGACTCCCGTCTGTGTGATTTTAGCAGATAGAGAAAGATGGTAGACCTACCGGCGAGACGACCGTAACGTTGGAACATTCGCTCCACATCGGTCTTACTGCACTGAAACGTGTTTAGATTGCCGACGAACACCCGGGAATTCACTGCCTGTGGGTCCTGCGAATTCGTCTGATTGCCCACTTTGCTCATCTTCATCGCCTGGAACAACAAATAACGAACGAAATGATCATCAACATTATCTAGAATTTCTCACATGGATTTTACAAAAGATAAGTACATTGTAATCGTTTGTATTACTTTTCCATCTAAATAAATTCCATCTAATTTAAATATTTGAAAAAAGAAATCAATTTATAAAGGAAATTAATTATTGAAATTAAACGATAAATATTTGACGAGTTAACTTCTGTCTCTTTCAGTATCTCCTTCTTCTTCCAACTTGATCATTCAATTTCGAAATCTCTAGTTACGAGCGTTGATTCAACATTAGCGTGAACGTGAATGATAAAAGGAATATGACGGATGTGAATCATGGCATCCGTATCGCAGGTATCATAATTTCCAATGAAGCAAGGCACCCGATAGATCATCGTGTCGAGCGTGATTAGACCGTGCTTCTCGACACGTCCAATGATAGTACGAGAATTGTTAACGAGAAAGATAGAGATAGAGATAGAGATGGAGATGGAGGTAGAGATAGAGATATAGATAGAGATAGAGAAAGAGAGAGAAAGAGAGATGTAAAATATTTTTGTTGGTAAACGTACAAATATTTTCTCGCAATTTTCGTCCGTTCATTCGTTTTAGGAGAAGTGACGGAGAAAGAGATAATAAAAATCACTGATCGAAGCGTACTTTATTTCACGAGTTTTGCGAGCTAACGTCCGTGTAGCTTCTAATTAAACGTCTACGAGTAGAATGTCATTAAATGCGATTTTCCAGACGATAAAACGGAAACGACGAATTTGGAAGTGTATGGTCATCCGTTGGTTATCTTTGCCTCTCAACTATGTAAACGTTACGTAAACTGATTTTTATAAACGAATGATTTAACCATACCTTTGCAAAATAATTACGTTTTTCGATCTCTCTCTCTCTCTCTCTCTCTCTCTCTCTCTCTCTCTCTCTCTCTCTCTCTCTCTCTCTCTCTACTTTTTTTTTATACCTCACTTGAACGATCTATATCGATATAATCGTATAGATTTCGAGCAAAAAAGAGAGCGTGTTAATTAACACGCCACAGCCTCGTTGCGTTATGTCACGTTCACAACGTTCGACCTGTCGTTCTGTTTCTTCGATCAAATAATATGCAACATACAAAACTAACGAGATCGTTAGCAGCTTCTGTGTGCTTTCTATAGGAACGCGTGGTATACTTGCTTCAAACGTTTTCGTATGTATTAGTCCGTGTGACTGTTTCGTGTTTCATTTTCATTCGTTCTTTTTTGTCATTCTCCCACCCCCGTCTTCTTTTTTTTTTTTTTAAATAATCAATCCCCGTATATACGTAGCCGCATTATACGGTCGGTAGAGCGCTTAATTGGATGTCGTTTCGATGCTTCGCACAAAGAAGAGAATTTTTCGTCGTCTCGCCAGAGACACGTATGTAATTCATTTAAAGAAATTCTAAATTGTTCGCATTGGACGAACGTTTTAACCGAGTAATTTTCTCTTGAAAAAGTTCGACCGAGAGAAATCAATGATGGCTACGATTTTCGATTGCTCGTTCGTTTCGATGAACGTTTTCTCTACTTATAAAAGTCTTTGGTCAACAAATACTGGCGCACCCGCAGTTTATTGGAAAAACTTTGTTTGTTCTCGCGTTCCATTTTATTTAAAAAAAAAAGAAAAATCCAAATTACTATCTTTAATGACTGCAAGAAAAAAGAAAATAACTTTCAACGTTTTATTAAATCGACCATATAAAGAATGGGATCGATCGTTCAAGTAGAAACACATAAATTTTGTTCAGTTAAAGATGCGAGCCTTGATATATCTTACTAGAAACACAACTCTTTTATCGAAAGAAAAGAAAAAAAGAGATAGGTGTACAAGCGTTCTCTCATTGAAATATGCTACGTATTATGCCATTCGTGAGAAAAGGAAAGAGAAAGAGAGAGAGAGAGAGAGAGAAAGAGAGAGGGAGAAACGATGAACGATCGACAGCTTATTTCTCATAGTATAGGATATGATTTTTCGCAATCCAATCAAATTCGTTTAAATTACTGCCTCTCCATCCGCGATATTTTCCGTTGCCTTCTTGTACAGAAAAATTTCCGGCGAGTCTGTTAAAAACTCGCGACCTGCGAAATTGGAAGCGAAACAACGATCTTTTTCGAATTAGATTTCCTGCTCGTGTCGATTCGGCGGCAGCTAATTTTGACGCGACACCCAATATTTACCTGTCAACCGGTATGTTGTGTGCGTGCGTGCGTGTCGATATTTACGAGCAGCAACCCTTTAATGTGCCGTTGCATCGATGAACGTTTAACTAAGAATGACAGACGCATCGCTCTCGATAATTCTATCCTTTCAATCCATCTAGTAAATAATACTTTGCTACGTGTAAAACGTTTTAAATTATATCATTCTCTCTCACTCTTCCTTCACTCTTCCTATTCTTCATATTCGCATGATGTATCGAATTTACAGATTTTTTAGGAAAAAGTAACCCTTTATATTATGAAAATAACGCTACATTTATATTACTGCAATAAACGAATCAATGGAAAACAATTTAATTGAAAAATTGCGTCGAAAGTAAACATGAAATATATAGTAGATTCAGCGGAAAAGATTTCGTCAAATTCGAATGTATGATTTTTTAATTCCTCGAATTGAAATTTGAATCGAAGCGCAATGACTCGTACAGGATAATTTTGACTTTTAATATGTAAATTTCAAGCGATTTTATCCGGACTGTTTACTCGCTAAAACGAATATGCGAACCTATGTATATTTATATACGATTTTTGATAGGAACGATAGATATGGGTTTTCGTTTCGTATCTCGAAATATGTCGAGAACAAAAAGTAGACTCGAACTATAGTTTGTGAGCTTTCATTCGCAATAATATCGAGGAAAACGACTTCAAAGAATTTTCTTAATAGTATTGTATATATCTGATATCGCGATGCGTATGCCGACATCTCGATGTCATTTATGTTATCGATTTTACGTTGTTCGCATCGTTCTCCTTCTCCTCCTCTTTCTTCTCTAGGGCTTCTTGATGTTCATCAGCCTCGCGACATCGAGAGGAAGATCTAAAGTCGGGCCATTCGCGAGAAGTTCAACGTCGAGGATGACTCGCCTCGAAGGGAAAAATGTGGTCGGTGTACTCTCTTCCTTTCTCTCTCGTGGCACTGCCGCCATTCCGTTACTTTCAAGACTCGATACTTATTAAAACTTTTTCGAACGATACCACGGCGGAGTCACTCGACCGAGACTTTCCCGTTGCTTCCTTTAATTTTTTGATCGTTTTTCTTTCTTCGATTTCTATTGTATCTTTCTCAATCCTTTAATAGATGTCATAAAATTGCAAGGAACGGTTTAAGAAAATTATGGATTTCTATTTTCTATATGAAAGTCCTTTAATTATTTGAATGACAGATTGTTTAAAGGAAAGAAAAACGAATTATATTTATCACAAATAAATATTTTCATAGATACGTTTGGATTAATTTAATTATCGATAAAAATTTGTCAGAGTCATTCTTATATGGAAGAGTAACACCTGCAGGGTAGAACAGTACCGAATCCTCGAATGGAAACTTGAAAGCTCGCTCGCGACGATGATCGAGAGTAGAAGTTAAGTCTCTGCGCGGAAAACTAAGAAGATTATCCCTAATTTATGTAAGGACCGAAACAAAAGGCGGCGCCGTATAATTTTCGGGCTCGGCTCGACACGCCGACGGAGTCCATCGTTAGGAGTTTTGAAATCTCGTTAATTTTCATTTTCTCTTTCCTCTTTATCGCGACTTTGAGAACGTTCCTTTCGTACCAACGATGTCTGGACTTTAACGTTATAAAGATATCTTCGACGCGTCCTAATTAGGAGAGTTTGGATCGCTGAAACGTTCATTCTGATCCACGAAGAATATTTTAATACGATTTAAAATATCTAGTGATAATTAATACAGGCGCACGATTAATCGTTTAAACAAAAAGATTACAAAGTTTCTTGCTGCGATATCTCGGTTCTACCTAGCACACTCCTCTTCCATAAAGAAATCAATTTGGAAAATTCTATAGAAATGAATTACGCCTTCAATTCGCTAATCACATTTTCACGACGATCTGTTTATCGTCGTGCAGGTCACTTGGCCGATCCAAACGAGACTATCATTCTTCGTGAGTGCAGCAAACGTGTTTCCAAACACCGCATACGACGGCGTAATGGCAATGTAAATTTCCTCCTACCAACCCCTTATTTGCTTTACCAACGACGTAGGTACAGCAAATTAGTAAACTGGAAATACACGACGTGTAGCCTCGTTTTATCGATTGTATGTATGTAGGTACGTAAATATCTACCCAACTACGTATATGTAAGAGTGTGTATAGCTAAAACGTTAAATTAGATAAATTCGTATTGGGACTTGGAGAAAAGGGTAGGCCGAGATGCAACTCAGGTCCAGCCCTAATTACAGCCTTTCTCCGGTCAATAATTACCGGGAAGGACACACGAGGGAGAGGAGAAATCGAGTAGTCTCTACGGAGAGGAACGGAAGGAAAAAAAAGAGAGAAAGAGAGAGAGAGAGAAAAAGCACGAATACGAATTCGATGAACAACCAATCCGAGCATCAGCATTCCAACTCACGAACCGTTTCCTTTCTTTCTTTCTTTCTTTCTTTCTTTCTTTCTTTCCATGCTGGACTCCGCAGCACGTGAAGGGCATGGAGACGATTGTACGCATCTGCACAGTTTCGAAAAGAAGAAGAAAAAGAGAAAACAGAAAACCTATGAAAAAAAATAAAAAGGAAGAAAAAGAAGGGAAAAGAAAAGTAATCTTTCTTACGCATTTTTGCCTTCATTAAAATGCGATCGTATTCGTTCATTGATCTCACTCGAAATTTTCTCTCCTTTTCCATTTTGAAGAAAAAAAAGAAAAAAAAACAAAAATATCGATCGAGTTTTTACAACAAAGTTATATACAATAATTAATTCAAAAGAGAAAGAAAAGTATGTCGTCTATTATCACGCTTATATGCATAAATCACTACGACCTTTTTATCTTGTTTAAATTCACACAATTTCCTCTCGGCGAGGATACTCGCGATTCTTTCGACTCTCTACTTTTTCAACTTCTGTCCGGCGACCACGTAGGGAACAACGGAACGTTTCTGAGCATAATGAGTGACGCGACAATTGGCTCGCACGGATGCGAAACGATAATACCTCGATGCTTTGAATGCCCTCGTTATGTAGCGGTAGCGACCAGGGCGATTCCTCTTAAATGCGGAATTTGGTTCCAATTGTACGATATGCGATTTCGAAGTCATCGACGGATTGTGGCCAATAATGCTTCCAGGAATATTATCAATCCGATTGAACTCGGTAGGCGATGTGAGTGAGAGATTCGATCCGCGCCTTGTCCGTCACGTTTCGACCATACTCCAGAAAAGAGTACATGCTTATCTTTTCCGCGGATAATAATAGAAATCGATTCACACAACTCGAAGTTTTTTCAAATGCTCTAAGAAAATATCTTTTAATTTATATTATTCTACACTTGACAAAATAAGAAAGAAATTCATGGGAATTGGTACAAGCTAATTGAATTTCTTACTTATTACGGGAGAAAGTGTACGTCGTACGCAGCGATAGGGAGACGAAGCTCTAGCGTTAGTAGCTACCGAGAGAAAATCGCAGCACGAGTTGGATGTACGGGAGGAGTGTACTATAACCGACTCTGCTCTTCGACTTTCACACGTGATACATACATACATACATACATACATATATACATAGATATATATACACATACATAGATACATACATATATACATATATATATGTGTATATATGTACCACACATAAATACGTACATACATACATACACACACACATTTGTATTTATATATATATATATACACGATAATTCACTTATTGTTTCATAGAGTGAAACACTAATGAATCATACAAGTATAATTTAACTGTTCTAATTCAGAGAGTTAGTATGTTCTATGTTTCGCGCTCTATTTACCCTCTCTTTCTCTCTCTTTCTCATTCAACCAGCCATTCTCTCGGCCCTCTTTTACGTTCCTTAGCTGTCTACCTTATACCAAGATACCTTTGCGAGTAAATTTCATTTCACATCCTTCCCAACTCTGTTTGTGACGGCTCGTTTACATGTTATATCGCGATATACGCTAATTCCCGAGCTGCCAAGTCGTGCTAAATTTGCGGACGCTTTACGCCATCATCGAGTAACTTAAGTAAGAACGTTAAGGACGTAGCCGGAAAGATATTACCTATGCGATGGGTTGTAACTCTAAGAACAAAACGAATTCGTCGAGAGAAAAGGAAAAATAAAATATAAGTCGATTCGATTGGATCGCGAGGAACGTGGGAAAGAAGAAAACAAGCTGAGGAACGGTACGAAGGAACGAAAAATGGGTCGGAGTCATCGATCCTTGGGAGCTCGAGAATGCGAGGAGCGTGCCTTCGTTTGACTTCCATTCCCCATAAATAACTCCACCGATATTCTTATCGATCAAGGTAATCGGCGTTAATCGTGCAAAATTGTCGAAAAGATCCTTCGAGACGATCTAGGAAAGCAGCCACGATGATGGTAAAGGCTCGATGTGCTAGTGTAAATTCTTGCTAAGTGCAGAGTAAACAATTACGTAGTTTACGTGGTAGGCGAGCTCCCACCAGTACCCATCATTGGGGTGATAGAGAGAGAGAGAGAGAGAGAGAGAGAGAGAGAGAGAGACGGTTGGGTGAGAGCAAATGTGAAGTGAAGCAAAAGTTGTGCAAATGTTTACAGTGCAAGTGAACCGCTCGATGAGGGAACGAGAGACCTAGACAGAGAGAGAGAGAGAGAGAGAGAGAGAGAGAGAGAGAAATAGAGATAGAAAGCTAAGAGAAGAGAATGAAACAGATCTTGGAAAAGGACAAGGGTAAAATAATCTCTCGAGTTATCCGATAAAGAACACGACGGATTTACCAAGATATTCTTGTATTACAGTCATATTTCATGTCTATTTATTCGACGTGGATCAGAAGGGAAAGAAAAAAAGATGAAAAAGATGCATACGCACATGCACACGTTATTTTTGATGCCTCGTATATCTAATATCAAGTTGGATTTGAGGTAGCACCCTAAAAGAGGAAAAGGTTAAAGTTCGATCGGGTCGATGGTAGTAGGAGAGGTATCGCGGAAAGAGCAGCTATAACGCGATAGTATATTCCGTGCACGAGCTCGTGAGTTAATCAAAATCGTCCGAGAGATTTGCATATTTTACTAACGCGAGTGAAGCTCGAATGAAGGAGCTGCTGCTGTTCTTCGCGCGCGCGCGAGCGCGCGTGTGTGTACATACTATACAGGATAAGATACCTAAGATGCACACAACTCCTAAATTAAGTGTTGGATGAAAAATCGTTTTATACCAAAGTCACATGCTTCCTTGTAGATTACTTGTGTTTACAGGTACTGCCAAGCAAACAACGTTGCCTTACTAAAATTTTTGACGATATTCAATTCCAACTTGAATTTAGAAGTTATGCAAAACGAGTAGATATTTTGGATCCTTTACTTTGTGCAGCCTAGCTCGTGTAGCAAAATACTAATCATTTTCATCCTTATCGATTCGCTTCTTCGAAGTGGAAAGAGATAGAGTTCTTTTAAACGAAAAGAAGAGAGAGAAAGAGAGAGGTAGAGAGAGAGAGAAAGAGAGAGGTAGAGAGAGAGAGAAAGAGAGAGAGAGAGAGAGACAGAGAGAAAGGAAGAGTTAAGCGTCGAGTGGTACACGACATTCGATTTCCTCTTCACCGATCGGCAACTCGTTTTCCCAAAAAAGTACGCTATACTAAGAAGTTTCTTACTGAAATCAAGAAATCTTGTAAGGAAACCGCTCGCGAAGAAGTTTCGTCAACTTTTTGGATGGATATACTGTTCTCTCTTTCCCTTCCTCTCTCTCTCTCTCTCTCTCTCTCTTTTTCTCGCTCGCTCGCTCGCACGGGCTCGTTCGCTGCTCCGTCCGTCGAAACTTTTGAACGAGTGGGAGAAGTTTGACCTGTTTTTCGAGCCGTGAGTTAGCCTCGAGAAGGGGGTGAATTTGGTAAGTCAAAAGCGATACGTTTTAAACTTAAATTTTAAGTAGATTTCGATTCTCTGACTGTTTCTTTTTTATCATACACTCCTCGTCTCCCTCTCTCTCTCTCGTTTTTTCCCCTATATTTAATTAAAACATTGATCGCGTTTGACCTGAATAAAAAAGGGTAGAGTCAGAAATATCTCTCTTGAAAACCGAAACAATTGCTTCGAGGTTAAAATGCTAAGTATCTTTCGTTCTTTCGTTCTCTCTATCTCTCTCTGTCTATCTTGAGCGCGCGCGTGCGCATACACACAGAGAATGTAAGTACAGAGAAAAAGAAGAGGAAAAGGAAAGAGAGAAAGAGAGAGAGAGAGAGAGAGAATAAGGATGGAAAACGAATTTTCTATTTTCCACGTTCCTTTCTCGAGCATTGTTGGAGTAAACCGCGCAAAACAATGAATTTCAAAGTGCCCCGGCACGATTTAGTAATCCACTACGTCGCAGGGGAGAGAGAGAGAGAGAGAGAGAGAGAGAGAGAGAGAGAGAGAGAGAAAGAGAAAGAGAGAGAGAGAGAGAGGGAGACTGAGAGAGTGAGAGAGAGAGAGAGAGAGAGAGAGAGAGAAAAAAAGTCCGGATGCGAAACGAATCAAGATTCAGTGTGGCGCACGAAATGCGTTGGCGATCACTTTACGAGCCGACGTGATTGCAATCATCCTCTTTCTCTTTCTTTCTCTCTATTTCTCGACACGACTACTTGGGAATCCTACTGCGGACTTTTAATAATTCAACCGAAATCAGAAATACACGCAGCCTGCTCCGTATTGGTTAGGGCGAAAAAAAGAAACAAAAATTGGGCCTTAAGCGTCGTACGCGTGGCTAGAATAGAATCGATAAAGGCTCCGAGAGATAGGAAGAGAGAAAGGGAAAGAAAGAGAGAGAGAGAGAGAGAGAGAAAATGAGAGAGAGAGAGGGACATACTGTGATCGATTCGAATAATCCGAGGCACGTGCTCGTTTTGAATTTATTATTAGGTATGAAACTTCTGCGAGAGAGAAACCATTCATTTTCTCGTCTTCCCCGATCCGATCTGAAGCACTTATCATTCGAGTAAACGGAAAAAATAGTTGTAAGGAATTAGATCCGATGATGTTGATGGAAATTTAATATTATAATTAGCCTCGTTATACGTACAATATCATTTGCCCTACATTTAATTAATATCGTAATAAACAGAAATATGAAAAGTCTAGTTGAAATGTAATTTTCTCAGGCGAAATGGAAAGCCGATATCTTTTAATTGAGGTATTACGAATATAATTATATTAGAAATGGCGAAATAATAATCATAAAATTTCCTTAATACTTTCATTACCTTTTCTTCTCACTTTAAACTAAAAACATCTTTGGACATACCATTAATAAGTCGAGTGATATTTCATAGAGTCGTCTTAAATTGAACACTCTCCGTATTCGTTTCTAGATCGTGTAATAATAATCATCGATCGATAACTTGAAAGGGAACGGAGTCAGAGGGCTCGATTTCATCCACTTTCGATGCATGAAATCGGTCGGGGCTGCCAATACGTTTTACTGCGGCCGAATAAAATAGCCAATCTCAGGGACGATTTGGTGGGAACGATTGTAGGTACATGCTTTTAAAGCTCAGCTTGGAATTTACGCTTTCCTTCGACTTCCCACGATCCTCTCTCTCTCTCTCTCTCTCTCTCTCTCTCTCTCTCTCTCTCTCTCTCTTTCTTTCTATTCCTCTCTTTTTCATAGCATATTCCTACTTCCCAGTAGTACGAGTCGGAATTTAGCCCGACGAGGGTACCGAAGAGGACGAGGCCAGTGCTGGAAACGTTGCCGATCGTTTTACGGTGCGACGTGATTGCAATCGCCATGACATTCGAGAGCATGACCCCTCTACTCGAGGGATGAGACGAGGCCTCTTCAACTCTCTGCCCTTCCTCTCCTGTTCCTTTCAACCTCCCACGAGAGTGCTTTCAAAGTCGAAAAGTCAGACTCGTTGGATCTGCCCAGATTCTCACGTTTAATAATCGCGTTATTTTTTTAAAAAATTCGATGTTCGGGTTTTGCCAATGTTGTTTATAAGTGAATTTTTAAGCGGAAAGAAAATGTTGGATCCTTCAAGAATTTCAAGGGATCGGGACGTCTAAAAGTTCCGAAAAATATTATGGAAAATAGACGTTTGAATTCTTTTTTCTTTTTTGTTTAGGTAACTACCGAATGCAAAGTTTAAGGGTGAGAACGAGAGAGAGAGGGGGGAGAAAGAAGGAGAGAGAGAGAGAGAGAGAGAGAGAGAGAGAGAGAAAAGATTCTCTGGGAAAATAGAAAGAAAAGTCTTAAGAACTGTCTGGGTGACGTGGAGGGTTGAAAGGAAGCACGGTGCTCTGAGCGAAACCATATCGAGTATCTCTTACCCCATTCCCGTCGGCTTCTTGCCACACCCCTTCCAACCCCGTACCACAATAGTCTTCCCCGTTTCTAGCCCATATAAGATCAATTTTCTTTCTTATGAATAGAGACAGCTATCTTTTCCGATCGCGCAGCTCGCGTAAAATCGTATTACCCAAGCGTAATCGTATTTTCTCGTTTCGTCGTTCCTCTTTGCGTCGAGTATTTTCGGGCACGATCGCTTCGTTAGAAATCTTTTACCAAGAATCGTCTTAATTAAATCATTTGTCGAGAACGATGTTTACAATCGTATGTCGCAATAACAATAAAATTCTTAACGAGACACGACCGTTGTCATGAATTTGATTATAACGAACGATGCTTTATTATTCTCAGGAATTTTCTGTTCTAGATAAAAAATACAGTAGTCCCGACGGATTCGACTCTTTTTTCCTCTTTTTTTTTTTCTCAAATTCCTCTAGCATCCGATTTCCAAACGTTCGATTGAATTTACACTTTCAATGCGTATAAACGCGGAAATATTTGGTTTCGTCTTATTACAGCACACGAGAATATCTAGAGGAAAAAGATAGATAGCTTTTTTTACGAAGGGGTTCGATCTGGAATACACAAGATAGCGTATCGTGTTTGCTTGTGTACAAATCGTGATATTTTTGAATGGGTCACTGTGTCTGTAACGGTATATCCTTAAAATACTTTCCTCGTTTCTTTATTTCCCAAAACAATTTGCGAAACTAAGCGCAACAATTCCTCCGTTTCTCTTTTTTTTTCAACATCTCTTCCGAGAGAATATAAAAGTAAGCTGAAAAATTGATAGGACTTTCAAGAGAATGAAAAAGTTCGAAGGTAGTCGACTATAAACGGAACAAGTTTTGTGCATCAACGTGCAAAAGTATGTTTGTTTGTTTGTTTATGTGTGTGCGCGCTTGTGTGTCATAAACGCGGATTCCGATGGTTTTTCGTGCTACCTACGTAGCAATGCGTTGCCAAGCGTCAGGTCAATTTTCTCGATAGTGAGATGCCGATAAGAAACGCCTTTACCGATTCGCGATACGTATTGTAGTTTAAAAAGTGAGCAAACCGAGATCAAGCGTAGGGACGAGAGAAAAAGCTTCGACGTATATTCTATATACGAAAGATCGTGCTAGGCAAACCTGCTTTTATACAAGAGGCAAATATTATAAATACGAGTAAGATAAGAAAATAGAAGGAAAAGAAAAGAAAAAGAAAGAAAAGAGAAGAAAAGAAGAGAAAACGAATTCTTTCACCGACGTACGAACGAATTACTCCGATGGAAATCGATTATTATATAGCGAGTGGAACGCTGACTTGGATTTATATAACCCCGGAAAAGTTTTCTTTTCTTTTTATTTTTTTATTTTTTTTTTCCTATACGACGACTACAACGACGATGACAATGGGACGACGACGATCAAGTATGAGTGTACTTTTTCTGTCAGGAACCAACAAATCTCTTCCGCGCCGTTAAACGCTCGCCGTAAGTTGGATGAAATTAAGTTCGGATTTAATTTAATTAGAACGGGCGCGAACGCGATGGAAGGAGAAGGGGTGTGAGCCTAGCTAGAGGGTGAGAGAAAACCTTCTACAAATTTTTCTCACTTCACCCTGTCGAAGCTGCTGCTGCTGCTGCTGCTGCCACTACTACTACTACTACTACTACCTAATACTACTTCTACTACTACTGTCCCCGACACTGTCTTTCTCTCCTTTTCGTTGTCCACGCGGAGAGAGAGAAAGAGAAAGAGAAAGAGAAAGAGAGAGAGAGAGAGAAAGAGAGAGAGAGAGAGAGAGAGAGAGAGAGAGAGAGAGAGAAAGGAGCACGTCCAACTTCAGAATATTGGATTCTCGTCGTCTCCTCTTTCTAACACCCTACCCCTATCGTCCTCCTGTCGCGCGTTCCTTTCCCACTCTCCTTGGGTTCCTTAATCAAACGGAAATTACTCGAGCGAAGTTGTCTCCGGATACTCGAGGCACCGACGACGAGAGAGGACTCGCGAACCGCTCCGAGAAAAAGTTTAAATCGGAATGCGCTAAATCGAATCACGTTCGGCGGCAAAGTGCGTTGCTTGTTCTCTGACCCGGTCGACCTTCCTTCTCCTTCTTTTATACCCTCACCTTCTCCCCTCTCCACCAACACCAATGCTACTACCGACATGGTCTAGAGGAACGGCACGAGATTCGACACCCCCGAAGCGTTCACCTGAAAAGTGCAGGCTGCTCGAAAGGATTCTTAACGAAAATAAATCGATTGCCACGATTCTAATTTTCTTCCGAGGTCGAAAGTGAAAATTCTTGGAAATGTTGCAAAATCAATTTATCTTCGTATCTGTAACAATTTTTATGATCGATATCATACGATTATTAAGTTTAAATAATCTGCTTTATCTTATTTTTTTGCCAAAAGGTACGAACGATTGAATTCTAATTTTCTCTATCATATTCGTTTTCTTGGAAAAATTTAGCAGCAAGATAATCGAATCGTTCGATATATCTGCTCTCTACGTTCGTTCTCGCGAAAGTTTTCTATTACCTCGATCTTTACGGAGCTTCTCTTCGATTCTTTATTTCTGACACAAGAAGTGACAGAAAAGACGTCGGGCACGTGTAAACGACGTCCACATTTTTTCCAGGTTGTCGTCGTTTTTATTCCAGCCGTGACAAATGTTTCCTATCGTACACTTATATCGTACTTTTACAAAAATTCTCGTGTCTAGATGTGTGTGTGTGTGTGTGTGTGTGTGTGTGTGTGTGTGTGCTGTGTGTGTAATGAATCAATTTTATTTCCGTCCTCTACACGAGAATCGCATCCTTGAATTTTTACAAAATTTGCTTCAATTGAGAGACCAACGTCATCAGTTAAATCTGATTTCCCCTTTCTCTCTTTCAACGAGGGAAGCGATCTCGCAGGTCTCGTTAAAAAAATATACTACATCGTTTCGAAAGTAGGACGTGCCTATGCGAGGTAGGAGAAAAAAAAAGAAAAAGAAAATGAGGAAGGGCTTATTTCAAACACACTGAAAACGCGGAAAAAAGGCGAAAAAAGTTTACAAGTTCTCGCAAAAGTTTGACACCCTCCCAGCCTCCCACCATCAGGACTTCTCTTCTTCACCATCCTTCGCCTAGCAAATATATGACGCACGAAGCGTTACACGGCTCTTATTATGCGCCTTTACGTAAGCATCAAGGTAACTTTCATTTTTTCTTTTTCCCCCTTTACCACCACCTAGTCCTCTTCTCATTCGTTCTCTTTGGAAAGAAGAAAAAAAGCACGCTCTCGCTCCTGGGACAAATAATAATTTCGTATCTCGCGGATGAATCTACCTAACCTTGAGGAGATCCATCTCTCGACGACATTTTCCTTAGAGCGATGAGGAGTACCTACTGGTATATGAAGAAGTTATTCCGAGCGACGATGTTAAGTGTTTCGTGCGATGAACGTCATTTGCGAGCTACCTCCTTCGGATTTTTATTTCTCCTGAATTCTAAGGAAAAAAGAAACAAAAAGAAAAAAAAAGAGAAGGAACCTAGGATAAGGAGAGACGATAAGAACGATAAGGTATAAAAAAGAAGTTGTCCCGATGTATTCTGCACAGGGAAACACATACACGTATCTACGCTTATACACCTACACGATTATTATATAGACGTAAGAGAGAAAATGCACGCTTGAGAAGATCGCTATCGTCGGTTTTAAGCATAGAAAAAAGAAAAAAGAAAAGAGAAAAGAAAGACGACTTACGTACTTTCGTTGAAGAAGACGTTATTATCCGCTGGAAGGTGGGGGAGGGGAGAGGCGGATACTATACGATATAAACGATATAATATGCGACTGTATCGTGCGCGCGCACTCTTTGTCATCTAGGGATGCACTAAAAACGCTGGTGGTCTTCGTCGTTGCATCTAGATGCGTGCATCGTAAGACGGAGAATGCTCTCGCACCTGATGCCCGCCTTATTCTCGAGCGTAATATACATCTCGATGACATGCACTAGCGAAATTTTCTTCTTTTACGAACTCGAATTATTCTACGATGCGTCGATGTTTAGATAAACGTCTCGGTACGAAGGTGTAATAGCCAATATCTATTTCGCGAGGTGAGATCGTGAAAGCAATTTCAGGTACGAACAATGACGTATAAAATTTGACAGAGTTAAAAATCGAAACGTCCGACGCCGAATCAGCTATATTACTCATAGTTCTCCGACAAATCGGTGATATCAAATTTACTTAAAAATTTTTATTTAAGTAATGAGAGGAATTAAAAGTAATGAGTAAGGCGAATAGAAGTCTGTCGTGTTTATCTAAAAAGATATTATGCTATAACTAGCATTCGAATAATATTAATAATGGTAATACTGTGAATAAAAAACAAACAGCGTACAAAGATAGACATATATATATAGATATATACATAGATTTCATTGCACTGAGATGTATCAACCTGCTTATCAAGAAGGAGATACTTACATAAGACACGTTAGAGCAAAGAAGTGGGGGGAGAGAGAGAGAGAGAGAGAGAGAGAGAGAGAGAGAGAGAGAGAGAGAGAGAGAGAGAGAGAGAGAGAGAGATAGAGAGTATTCGGAATAGCCGAGAATCTCTCGAGACGATCTCATCCCATCGCGTGAAATCTTTCGGTATGACGCGTGATACGAGAGCAAGAGAGAGAGAGAGAGAGAGAGAGAGAGAGAGAGAGAGAGAATGACGAGGAGAAATGCGGGACAAGGTGATTCGGATTTAATTAAGTCTGCCATAGGCAATTTGGCAAGACGCTTCGGTCCGCATTATAGAAGCTTCGGTTAATCGGATGAAGTCTACGGGTGGCGTGCTTCTATAAAGACGAAGGAGTGAACCGTGTTATACATGCTGAGATAGCTTCAATGAAAACACCTGAAGAATATTTTAATTATGAAGAAGGAAATTATCAGAAAACAAATGAAATACTTGATAACAATATGCGAAAATCCTTCGTAATACGCATACATAATTGCGATCGTTCATTCCCGAGTTTATTACTTCTATTACGTTTACTCGTATTAAACAGAGCAATTATTTCTAAACAAATATCAACGATATCAACGATCATCGGCGGCCAATGTCTTGAAATAGTAAACTTCCAGAATACAAAGAAAGAAATGGAAATATGAAAAGCTCTATCTCTTCGTCTTTCTCGCTACTTATTCGACACCAGCAGCCGTAACAATAGCAACAGCAACAGCAGCAACAGCAGCAGCAGTAGCAGCAGCAGCAGCAGCAGCAGCAGTAGCAGCAGCAGCAGCAACAGCAGCAGCAGCAGCAGCAGCAACAGCACACGGCCGCCTAAACGCGAGTATTTGACTTTCAAATGGCAGCCGAGTGGTGGTGGGCCGGCAGAAGGGCAACCAGGCAGGAACGACGTCGGCTGCGGTCCGTTATAACTGAGCGTTTTGGCCGTTTCGAGGAATGAGTGAGCGAGAAAGAGAAAGAGAAAGAGAAAGAAAGGAGATATAGACAGAAGGAAGGAAAGAGGGAGAGAGCAATTGCGCTCAGGCTGACGAATAGCCACGCTTGCTTTGGACTAAAACGATAACTCGATTCACCGTGCCAAGCTACGGCATGGAGGATTGTTCGTTGATGCGGAAAAACCGTCGGTGTCTTCGTTAAACGCTCGCTAACCTCGACCACCTCGCTTCTCCAGGCAGTGTCGAGGGTAATCGAGTTGGCGTTACGAGAGAAACAGGAGAGGATTGGCTGCCTGGCTTGTTTAAAAAGGCGGATTATGGCGAGCTCGAGAATGGGATTGGGTATTTAGATCGGTAAGATAAAGTGAAGGCTAGTTTGTATAGAGGTGTGGCCCTTTTTAATGCGATAGTTTCAAATATAACTATACTTCTTCTCGCAAAGAGAAATGTTGAAAAAGTTACCTTTCAAATAATTTATTACGAGTATAGTTTTTTTTTTTTTTTATAAACCTCGGAATTAATCACTCGTTAAGTAGTTATTTTTCTCGATCTCATAGAAAGAATTTTCCAAGACTAATTTTCCAAATTTTTTCGGATTGAAAATACACGCATTGAAATTCCTTACTCGAAATATATCTGTATGTTTTATAATATTCTTGATAGATTTATAGATTGTAAATTGTATATGGAAACGTCTCGATCGTCTTAATTCGCGTGTTATTATTAAAATGTCCAATGGGAGACGAAATTAATAGCGTGACAGTAGCGATCGAGGATTAAATTACGAGCTATCCTAGAATATTCTACTGGGACTTAATGGATATCCTGGATATCGAAGCGTCAACATAAATTATGTATACTTCGGACGTCAATGAGATAATCATAGGAAAATTCTCGATAAAACCGATGACCCCTAAACTAAGACGATTGTAGAGCCGATGAATCTTGTTCCTTATCGTTTTTCGTTATCAAAAGAAATGTAAAATTTTCGAAACATTTTCAAATGATTGCGCGATGATCGATAGCGAAGATAAAGAGAGAAAGAGAGAAAGAGAGAGAGAGAGAGAAAGAGAGATGGAGTGACTTGTTTAATAAATAAAAAGGAGATTACCTCACACGGATCATCTAGTCATCTCACTGAACGTGAATTCGATTAAACCAGCGTGCGCGCGCGCAAAGCCACGGCGCCTTTTTAATTTTGCGACCGAACGAACGGCGATAATGTAATTAGCTATACGCGAGAATCTGTTTATCGCGAGCTAACAATGCACCCGGGCCCTGTCGTATAAATTACAATAAAGCGAGAGCATGATTTTCCACGTGGAATATGTTCTCTGATAGGCGTTACGGCACTTCATTAATGGAAGCTTCGACGTACTGTGCTACCGCGGCGAATGGAAAAGTTGCGCGCAATATTACGGACAAAGAGAGAGAAAGAGAGAGAGAGAGAGAGAGAGAGAGGGAGAGAGAGAGGGAGAGAGAGAGCAACGTGAAAGAAAAATCGATGATATGGTTCGTAAAAGGGAAGAAAATAGAAAAAGTATATAAATGTGCGTTCGGTTTGTTTTTGGAAAATAGCGGTCGGTGAAAAAATTCGATAGAGAATGCAGTCAAAATCCGAGCATTCTCCGATCGACCAATGAAAAGGAAGCGCGTGATATTATAAAGACAATCGGAGCTTATAGAACCAAAAACAAGGTCGAAAGGAAGAAAATAAGGAAGAAAGAAATGCGAAAGCTCTAATTTAGCCGAACGTCAGGAAAATTGAATCACGTATAAATATTTTTTGCTCTTTTTTTTCTTCCCTCGAAAAGAGTTCACGATCGGTGAAGAACGGAAGAACGGAGAGCAACGGAGGATGCGTCTCGCTTTCGACTATTTTCAATTATCTCGCGCGTTCGTCCGTGCGACTTAACGAAGCGACGAGAAAATTCTTTCACCGTCGACTATCTCGCGTATTAACGCGTAAAAATAGAAACGGTAAGAAAGAAAAGATTCGACGTCCTTGCAATTTTGTCGAAACGTTATCGAAGCGAAATGATTGGAAGACAGTAAAAGTTATTGTTACGATACTATTTCGTTGGAAGTTCGCGATCATTTCTCTTCGGTCCTAGTCTCTGTTTTCAGCTTTTATAGCTCTCGTACGAATGCGCAAAACTATTTTGCAACGGCGAACTTAACGAATAATAACGCGAAGCGAATTTTAATATTCATGACGACTCATTAGCACCGACTCGGCCGAGGCCATTCGTTCGGTACGTCAGATGCAGATTGATACACGTTAAATTTTCGATCGATCGAATAACCATTACGCGCGATTAGTGCGGCATTCCTATAACAGATGCGATTAATCTGTCAGCAACTATTAATCCATTAGCATGCCTAGCATCGAAAGATTGAAATTGTTTTAGTTAGGTGACACGTACCTAACAACTAAAGTCTACAACAAATTTCGCTAAGCAATTTTTTCAGCTTTCAGAGTAAACGGAGTTTGCTAAAAATATCCATCGTGCTGCCGGCGCGTTCCTAGTGTTTTCGTTTCAAAGAGAGTTTAAAGATTGGTTAATTCGATCTTGCTCTCGCTCTCGCTCTCTCTCTTCCTTCCTATATCGACTACCTTTTGAGAGAAAGTAATACTTCGTGACAAGTATCTAGCGATGATCAAAAACAGGCATCTTTATTCCAGTCGAGTGCGCGCGAACGCGTATACGAGCGACGCATATCGACGATCGAATAATATTCTTTCGAAGTGTTTCTTAGTATAGGCATTTAAACGTTTATTAGATAAAAACTAATCGGTTGTTACTTTTAATAGGATCTTTTCGATTCTTAGCCAATGACTCGGAGCGATTCGGTCGCGTAGAAAATGTAACCTCACGAACCATTATTTTATTCATTTTATTACCCTCGAAATAAAATTTAAACTTTCCCATTAACTAAAGTATGCTCTTGGTATAGCGCAGAAAAGCTTAGCAAAATTCCAAAGTAAAGCGAAAATAGTTTGTACTCGCTATTGGATTAAAAGCGACAAAGTGTCGTAGCTTTTTATAGAAAGTTTCATTGAATTATAATATCGTCTTGTATATTACTTAACAATCCGGAAGGACGAATAATTTTTTGAAATGATTTAAAAATTGACGTGGTTACATGTGTCATCTATTTATTTACTTTGATGAATCATACCATTAATTTTATACGATTATCCGTACGATCGAAATCTCGAACACTTGGTTCTCATTCAACATACCGATCCAACAACCAGTTTGGATTACGATTATGTTCTAGAACTAAACCGGCGATCATTGCCAAAGACTTCTTAGTGTTTTACGATATCCCTTGAACGCGATAGCGCTAGCTCGAACATTAATTATCGAAGCTCAACGTCGGTAAATACAATGACAATGTCGTAAAGACGATAACGTGCTTCGTTAATGTGCCATCAAAAGGATTTAAATAACTGTACTCTTACTTCGATCGAATGAACTTTGTCCGTCCTCTTTCTCTCTCTCTCTCTCTCTCTCTCTCTCTCTCTCTCTCTCTCTCTCTCTTTCTCTCGCACAGGAACTTTATTACTCGTTTAAGAGTAGTAACGGATAACGACGACGTGTACACCGATAAGCACGCGAAAGCAATTAGAATTGCAATTATAGCGTAGCGAAGGAGACGAAAACACGCTTGGCTACGAAAGTCGCACGACTGTACTCTAACGCTGCCATCGCAAAATTAATTAGAGAAGAACGAGTAACAAAGGAGGAGGAACTAGTGAGAAAAAGATCACGAATGTTTCGCATTCATCGCGGAAAAATCTAATGAAAATGAAAGGGAGAAAGAGAAGTAGAGAAAATCGTCGTAAGAGAAAAAAGAATAATTTCTTCTTTTCGCTAGAAAATGTTAGTTACATATAAATGTATAATAATAATACATGGAAATATATGTACGTAAGTTTCTTTCTCTTGATATCTGTAGGTGCGCATCAACACGAAAAAACCTGATATTATTCTTCATTTCCTGCCAACTATGAAATCGTAGAAAATTAAAATGACTTGTTTTGTTATGTCATGTTTGTGCGTAGCGTTGTGTGTATGTGTATGTGTGTGTGTGTGTGTGTGTGCGCGCGCGCGCGCGCATATGTTCATGTGTGAAAGCGAGAGAGAGAGAGAGAGAGAGAGAGAGAGAGGGAGAGAGAGAAGTAGAATGAGGAGAAAAAAAGAAAATTCATCTAAACTGGTTGCTTCCGGAAAAGTGGAATTTTATATTCGCCTGCTGAGAAAGGAAATAGAAAGAGAGAGAATGAGGGTGATGGTTAGCAAAAGAGAAAGAGAGAGAACTGACGAGAGACTTTGACGTAAAACGTTTGAAAATTCGCGAAGGCAAAATAACCGGAACCGAGGTTACGTGCCTTCAGTACAAATAGACAGACACGCGTTCTAATCTTAACGGCGAAAACAAGCCCGTCTCGTTTCGCTCTTTTCCATTTATTTTATAATCCCGAAGTAAGGTCTTGCATCCGCGGTTTATTTTTGTTTTTTTTCCTTTTTCACGTTTTCTCTATTTCTTTTCTTTTCTTTTTTTTTTGTCTTCCTATCATCCTCGCTAGTTCCCTCCTTCAATCTCTTCCATTAAACTTACGAAGAGTTCTACCTTACGAGGAAGGTGTATGAGAAATAAAAGAGAGAGAGAGAAAGCGAGAAAGAGAGAGAGAGATGGATGCGTCTAACTAAAAAAGAAAAAGCAAAAATAAATACAAAAGGATTGTAGAACGTTGAAAATAATCGATATTTTGCCTTCGAACGAAAGAGGTACAACGTTTGGATTACATCCAGATCGACGTTAAACTTGTTTCACGCGTTGCACGATTCGAAATAGAATGAATCATAGACAAAGACCTTGTTCTAATTCAAAACGAAATACGGAAAAGTTAGGGGAGTCCGAGAATCGTACGAAAATTGCATTCGTGTCCTCATACTCGTCCCGCTTTTCTCGCGTCCGACCTACATTCTCGCTTCCACGATTTTTTCTGTTCTTTTATAAATCGTCATTAAATATTCCTCTTTGGAAGATCATGAATGTTCCTATATATCGTTGTAGATCTTTATTGTTTATAAATAATCGATAAGAAAATATCTTGAATAGTAACGCACGAACTTGACCTATTCATCGAAATTTTCTATTCAATCGTCCTTACTCTCCTTTTTAAATGGCTTCTCTAAAGTTTCTATAGCTTTTTATGATTTACAATCGCAACGCGTTTGTCTATTACTTGGTTCTACTTTCGAGCATAACAATAATGAAATAAATCGGGGACAAAACGTTATCTCACCGAAGAAACGATTCGTCGAAGCCAAAATTAAATAAAGAACTCGATACCACGTACTAGCAAACGTGACGCGTGACTTTTCGTTCGTTTCACGGCCTTTCAACGAGGAAATTTCACCGTCGTGGTTCCACGATCGATGAGCATTATCGGAAACGTTTTCGGCCAGCACCGGTTAGCGAGCGAGAGAGCGAGCGAGCGAGCAAGAGGTTAGCGCGTGATCTAGAGTGGACATTAGCCCGCGAGAAAATATTAGCGGTCTGTGGCGAAAAGCAACATCCTAGTAATCTTCCATTTTATGGAGCAAGACGGCGTGACGGTGGAATCGTTGCCAAAGCTATTTCCAGGCGGCACACGAGACTTCGTTTTCTTCCTCCTACCTAACTCTCTTCGTCTCTTTTTCTTTCTTTTTATCTTTTTTATTTTTTTTTTTTCAAAACTCGAAAGTTCGAAATACTCGAACGCGTTTCGGTCTAATGCTACGTGACGTGGCAGAACGTTGTCTTAGTTTTCTTTAAAAAGATAGTCGTGGTATCGTCCTTTCTACGATTTCGTTTGACTACCATACTAGTTCTATGCCATTATAGTTCTCTCTTCTTCTTTTTTATTCTTTTATTTAATTTCACTCAGAGATTTTTTTCCATGGTCATTGTATCTCTTCTCTTTTCTCTCTTTCCTTTTATCTCTTACTTTCTTAGGTACATGTTTTATGTATTTCGTAACAGTCGACTTCGATGGCTCTAACTTGGTACGTCGTAACGAGGGAAAAAATTCGACTTTACATTCCCTACATAAACGTAGTTACGGTAAGAGCAGTCCCCAGGAGATAAGAGAGAGAGAGAGAGAGAGAGAGAGGGAGAGAGAGGTAAAGGGAGATAATCAGTTCCCTACATAAATTTTAATATACTTTGCAGTTTTAAAAACTCATTAGAAAATCGCAGTCTTCCGAGTAATAACACGTCCATTTACTCTCGCGAAACAGTTTTTCTTCGTAGATAGAGAAGAAAAAAATGAATTTAGAGATAATTTGATCGTGATTCGAAAGAAAGATAATTTCAGAGGAGAAACATCATCAATATGCCCTCACGTTGTTCATATTTCACATTTCTCGAATATAACTCCAAAATAATGAAATGATTATGGAAAAACCGAGAAAGAGAGAGAGAGAGAGAGAGAGAGAGAGAGAGAGAGAGAGAGGGTGGGAGGGAGGTTGAGAGAAAATACTAAATAAATCGTTGAGTTAACGCAAATCGATCGTATAAGCTCACTTATGCTGACGAATATCCCCGGGCAAAGTAAAATTTATAATAAATTCAAGAGATTAACCTGTTCGAGAAAGTTCATTCGGTCTCTCTGTGTCCGTCTATGTCTCCCTTACTCGCTGCTAAATCGATTGAACGTACAAAAAGAATAGTAAACTATTCATTACCTATAATTAAATATTTCCACGGTATGCATAAGCTTTTATGGATAATTTGCAGGTCGGTGTACTCTTTATTTCCGTACGGTCCCATAATTTGGATTAATTGTATAGTGAATCGATTAAAAGTAATTAAATGAAAGATTTTAACATTTCTCCGATATATCTTGTATTGACTTGCGTCTCTCTCTCCCACCTCTTTCTTCTTGAGGTCGTCGAGAAATTTCATCTGCTAATTTGTCACTCAGATGAGATAACGAAAATCTCTTTAAGTACGATTTCTCGTCTCGTCTTCTCTCGTCTTTCATCGAAACCCACGAGACATTCCATTATTTAAGTTAATTCGAGGAATAAGATAGACCCTTTGAGAGAACCTAAAAATCATTTAAGAAGAGAAAAGTAAATTTCGTCGAATAAATTGATGAGTTTTACGATGGGAAATAGAAGGAAGGAAGAGAGAAACGATCAAAGTCGAGTAGTACAGAAAAAAGAGAAAATAAGGAAAGAAGAAAGAAAAGAGAAAGAAAAGATGGAAGAAGAAGAATGATTTCGTTAGTAGAAATGAAAGATATCGATGGGGGTAGAGGGAGAGAGAGAGAGAGAAAGAGAGAGAACTAACAACCGACCGTCGGCGACTTTGCTTGTTTGCAACTCGTTAGTAAAACGATGCTGCGGGTCTCGTAGAAACTCGTCGTTGCTGGTGTACGCACGAATGTACCGTCGCACGTTATCGAACAGACTCAACGCGGGACATGAATGTTACCTAGTTTTCTCTGTGCATCTCTCTCTCTCTATATATACACACACACACACACACACACACACAGAGCATATATATAGATATATATAGATATTTTGCCGCAAAATGTTCTCGAACTTTCTCCGTGGCTTGGCGTTGTAATAACAAGCGTTGCACGTGAAATTAGACGAAGGAAAAGAACACGAGAGAACACGGCGATGCGATTAAATGTAATTTTCCATTGCATTATGATCAACGAATTTTTAACGAAACGAACGAAATGATGATCTCGTTTCTACGTCAAAAGTCAAGAAATTGTTCAAAGTCTTCGTTGATAATAACGTTGTATAAT
The DNA here is from genome assembly GCF_014466175.1 of Vespula pensylvanica. Classification (NCBI taxonomy): domain Eukaryota; kingdom Metazoa; phylum Arthropoda; class Insecta; order Hymenoptera; family Vespidae; genus Vespula; species Vespula pensylvanica. The sequence continues at coordinate 3,041,925 of NC_057708.1, read as the reverse complement.
ATTAAGGTGCATCTTTGATAAATTTATTAAAATATATACAATATTAATCGCTCGATGATTCGTCGCGTTTAACGAACTGTAAATTATTAACACTCGTTATCTTTATACGCCAGATTTTTTATAGAAAGTAACTCATCGATTTGATATCATACATTTTACCGGAAGCAATTTACTCTTACTTCGCGCTTTATTACGATTCCGATAAAGTACCGTTCTAATTGTGAATGACGGAGACAAAAATTCAGTCTACTTTTATACGGACGATCTCAATCGCGAATGGAAGAGCAATAAACTCTCTGGACGTTTTATAAATGTACGAGAAAATGGACGAGTCTCTTAATGGCGCGTAGATTTTCTAGGAATAAAAAATAAAAAGTCGATTTCAAAAATAAACGCGTAAGAAAATGATTTGAAAAATCTTAAACAATCCGATCGCGATATCATTTTGAACGTCCTTAGGACGATACAATGAGAACTCATTTTAGAGGTAATTGGCTTAGGAACATAATTTCGATTGGGCGTAGAGAGGTGGTGAAAGGTGATAGAGAACACGTAGACGTATAACGTGTCGCGATAATATCGCGGTAATGGAGGACTACCGAGCGGACCGAAGTACCAATAAAAATTTGTCGCTCGGGTTTTATTAAATTTTCCGGGAGTAATGTGTCAAATGTAGCGCTTTTTCCGCGAACGTGGACAACCCCCAACATTGGGTTGGCCAGACCACCTCTTTGCACCGCTTTATTTCCTCTACTATCTCTCTTTCTTTCTCTTTCTCCTTCTCCTTTCCTCTTTCCTTTTATATCTCTCTTTTTTCATACCATTAGTCGCGTTGCAATAAATGGAAACAATCGTAGAGACGCAACCCGGACGATGATAATGGAAAGCGCGCGACGCGTTACCGAGCGACTATTGTTTCCACGATAATATCGGAATACGCCTCTTCTTGATTTTCGAGTCTCGTTCGATCGAAAGAATTCTGGTAGTTAATCGAACGAAACTTTCAGAGCTGTTACATTATCCACGCGATACCGTGCAATTTTCGACTATCAATCGGTGCATAAAAATTTGAAATTAATGAGGAAGAAAAAACTCGCTCGTTTATATCTCGTTTTTTCTTTTTTCCCTTTTTTCCGCCCCTTATAAAATATTTAATACCATATTATACGTTGCGAAATAAAATGAAGACGAGGACGAATTTCAAAGCTCATTTAATTTAATTTTCCGATTCATCGGCGAATAAAAGACGAAAGATAGCGTTGCGCGAGAGGCAATAAAGCGACTTCGAGCTCGTGCCTTGTGGATGCGATGCTTCTATATATCTATCTCTCTCTCTCCCTCTCCCTCTCTCATTCACATGCTCACTCGGGAAACTCTCGGCTAACTCACGGTGTCGGTTTCGGATTTCAAGCGCGTGTCCTACCGACTCATCTCGCATACGTGGTCCAACTTTAATCTATAGTGGCGCGTGATTCCGCGGTTACCGGTTGAAGTTTCGACAAGCTATATACGCGCTCGCGTATAGCTACGCACACCTTTAAGTACGTGTCTATACACGTAGGAAGCGAGTACCGATGAAGAAACACGAGAGAGAACAATCGACGAAACTCCAACAGCAGAATATCACCGTCATCGCGATCGCTCATGAACATCGTCCAAGGAGAAAACAAATTCTCTAAAGGTAATCGAATATACGAAAGATTTCATTTTAATGGAAATCAATTATTTCGAACGATCGAAAATATTTATCGAAAGATGGCAAATTGTATATTTATTTCGACGTTTGCATTGAATCGTCCGCGTGTACTCGACGATTCTTGCAAACAAGAATTGTCATCGGTTTTACGATCAAAACAATTAACGTTAGAGGAAATGCATGAAATTTATTTATGAAGAGGAAGAGAAAGAAGAGAAAGATATCGAAATGGACAAGATGATAGAAATTAACGTTTCATTAATCAATGAAATAAACGTCGATCGAATGGAGTTTCCGCGGGCTGTGCAACAACAAATATTTGACGGGACATCTGCTCTTGATCTATCTGTCCAATCGTTAGCATATAACACAATATACGCATGAAATACACATATTATACCGGGTACGGGTAAACGTGTCGATATCAAACACCGGAGATCGTGTCCCCCCCTTGGTTTATCTGTGTGCCTAAGACTACGCATACGTGTACGTACGATGCGGTTAGTTGAGTTTTTATCGCAAGTTATCAACCTTGTTCGAAAGATACGACTTTGCAACCTTACGAGCCCTCTTTCTTTTTTCCTTGATCCTCAGCAACGCTGATTGGCCATCCTTCATGCACTGCACCATGATCATAGTGAAAAATTTGGTAAAGAAGGAAGAGGAAATATTTGTCTTGCCTTCGAGAATTACTCTCTTGGATATTTTTTGCTTTTTTCTTAAAAATAACTATTTCATTAATTACGCCGATAATTGACTGAACGATAATATACGATTCGAAAGAGTATTGAAGCCGAGAGATGCGATCACTGTGCGACGGAAAATGTGAAATTTATGATTCCAAGTCCCGTAATACGCAGATACGCAGAATACGAATTTGCGTGCGTGTACGTAGCCACCGAGAGTACGCGTCTCGACGCTTTGAATGTGAAACGTCGACTGACTCGATGACAAACATAGATATGAGAGAGACCGACGTAGAAATTTGCGCGAGCTCGGCGACGAGCAAAGTTTTCGGCCCCCGCACCTGCACGCGTTTCAATTCGATAATTAAATTAACATGACCATGGAATAACGTGCGTGTGCATATGCCGCGTTGCCAACCAAACGGGATCGGCTAGATATTCATTCCATTAGATACTTTTTTTTTACCCTTCCTTCTTTCTTTCTTTTACTTGTTTTTTTGTTCAACGCCCGACTACTGTTACGACATTATTATTATATCGTTTAACAAAATTAGATAATTTTAAAATGCAATTTAATAATCGGAATAAGTACTGCTTAGTTGTGCAAAAAAAAAAGAGAAAAAAAGGAAGAAAAGGAAAAAAAAACCACGTCTCGTGTACGTAATATCTACTTTGGACAGATGCGATATTATTAAGTAATTAAAAATAATGATTATAAAACACGATACACGTAGTTTTACGATTTTAAAAGGGAAATTTGAAGAATAGTTTGAGGGGAAAGCATTTGAACAATCAAAAAACAATTTTGTGAAATTAAACAAGTTAATGGGAATGATTTTAGAACGGTAAAAACATACTCCAGTCGCTACGTCGCTTTCATTAACGGACTCGTTTAAACAAATTCATGCTTGTCGTTCGCGCTAGCCGAGAAACGTTATGAATTGCAAGATCATGGAAGGGATGAAATTCTCTCTCTTTTCCCCTCTCTCTCTCTCTCTCTCTCTCTTTCTGTTTCTCTCTCTTTTTCTCTTCTCCTCGCGAAGAAAGATGTCGTTGTAAATACGATGCATTAAGCAACACGCGGAATAAATTACTAGCATTCCAGAATGAGGGAGAGAGATAAAACTAATGCAAATATACGGAACGTTTTGTGAAACAGCTGCGAATTCATTATACTCTCTGTGGGCTCTTTTACTAGCATCAGATTAGTGGCGTTTCGAGAGGGTCTGCTGAAGCAGCGTTGGTTAAATTACGATGTAAATGGAAATAACTCTGATTAATCATAAGCGAAAGAGAGAGAGAGAGAGAGAGAGAGGGAGAGAGAGAGAGAGAGAGAGAGAGAGAGAGAGAGAGAGTTATAAAATATATTTCAGCGACGATTACACGGCAATCGATTCTGAAACACATTTAAACAACAAGAACGATCACATCGAAATCTGGATCTCCTGCGTTACCGATCGGTCGATAGCAGGCGGGAGATTCAAATTCTCTATATCGCTTGGTATGAAAAGAAAAGAGAAATTGCGTTCGATGAATGGTTGGCTTTTCATCGAAGTAAATGGTAATGACGACATCGTTCCGACCGGATTGCTACAAGATCTTGTTAATTTCGTATTCGTTTCTCGCTCTTTTCTCTCTCTCTCTCTCTCTCTCTCTCTCTCTCTCTCTCTCTCTCTCTCTCTCTCTCTCTCTCAGTTCTATCTTTTCTCCTTACATAGGAAATTACATTTCTTCTTTTCGAAGAACCAGAAGAGATTTCACGATTTTTATCCCAACGTTAAGTTACACAGATCACGTAGAACTCTCTCTCTCTCTCTCTCCCTCTCTCTGTCTATCCCTTTTTACGTTAACCCTAATAATTCCGCGATCCTGCAGGTGTCATCGACATTCGCGATTTACATTCAAATGCAAAGTCACCATGCCGACGGAAATGAGAAAGGTAAGGACCATACCTAATTGCCATTCCTTGTTTCTACCGTCATTGCCGTTGAGTCGAGTCGAAGAGAGAGGGAGAAAACGAAAGGTGGAAAAAGAAAAAAAAAGAAAGAAAGAAAGAGGAGGAGTATCGTGATCAGTCACACGCTGGTAGGTAAAAGGAAAGAGGAAAAGAAAGATAGAGAGACAGGGAAACGAATCTCTGAGAGAAAATCTCGTGAGACCTATGTAATTTGGCCAGCGTACAGCGTGTACTGGGTGTCTTCTAATTTACGCGCACGGCCATCCTGGACGTTGTTGCGTTCCTTGAGAAATTTCTAACAGCCGAGGGACAATAGGGAATACACATTTCGTTCCAACGAATAAAACGAGCTAATAGTTGGAACATAGGACAGTGTTATTTTAATTGTAATATCAGGTATATTAAATATTATAATGTTAGATATAGTGGTATAATAGATGTAGATGTAAATACCATCGCTGGAACGATGCCCACGTATTACGGTATACCTTACGTACCGTATAACGAGTCTCATAGAGAAGGGATCGTAACTTTGAACCTGTTGCGGGCCAGAAAAGAGAATTCAAACGGCTTATCGACACGATAAGCCATCGACGAAAGTCTTCTTGTGGCGTCTTTCGAAGAATTCCGTGAAAAAGCCCGATAAAAAAAAGTAAAGCCGGATAAAAAGAAAGAAAAAGAAAAGGAATACTCCTTGAAGCCCATTGAATCGTGGAACGGAAAAAGTCTCTCGGTGTATCTTTTCTCGTTTCTATTTCTTTTTCTTATTTCCAGGTTGGTTCGTAGCAGCAGGAAGCGCAATTCGCGGCGAACACGATGCGAAGGCTCCGTAAAAAAAGACATTGCAAGGTACTACGTATCGTTCCGTAGGACTTCATACGACGAGGTGAAACGACGAGGTGCTGGAAGGTTAGAGGTATAAATTCGCGTAATTTTCCACGATGGGATTCCACGTATAGATGTAGTCCTCTCACTCGGGTTCGCAAGATAGGTACGCGTGGGAACATATACGCGTGTCCTATATAAAGGACACATTTACCAAGAAAAGTCACACACGGATATATAGAGGAGAGAGCGTACCACGGTGACAATTACCCCATGGCAGCTCCTACTCCTTCTATCTCAGCTACCCCACGTCGCTTCTATCTCATACATTAAAGATGTCGCCAGTTTCCTGACAATACCTGCCAAGATTGCGTCATATGTTACCCGATGCTGGCAACGACAGCCCGTCGTTCCTCCCAGGGAGATGGTCGCACCCCCGAAAGTGGGTGCTCGCTCGTGGAAGGCTCGAAGGAATGGATATCTTCGAAGCAGCTCTCGCTGCTAGCGGTGGTGGTAGTGGTGGTGGTGGTAGTGGTGCTGCTGCTGCTGGATGCTTGCTTTCGCAGCTTGCCGTCAGCCTCGAGGACGATTTGAATTTTGCATTAAACATCAATGCGTATATTCCGCGTGTTTGGGCTTCGCAATTTCACCTTTATTGGACACACACGGAGAGACGAGAGACGAGAAGACGGTAGGGATAGGGCTGGATTTGAGCTTTCCACGATATTCGAGCGTTATATTCCGATAGGAGAAAGCGAGTACTGTATCAGGTGGGGATGATTCAGCTAGAGTTTTCGATTCGCAGAAAACGAAATCGCGAAAGGAGATGAGACGAGAGAGATTCTTTTGTCGAAAGACTACGTTGAGAAGAAAAAGGGAAGGGGAAAGACGAATATTATTCGCGATGGGAGACGATTTATCATAGCTTCCGAGACTTCGGGGTTAATACGATGATGCTGAATTAATCGACGATGACGACGTGGTAGATACGAGGAAGAGGAGATTTTCTTTTTTCTGCAAGGGACTGCGTGGGAAGCCGACGATCCGTTGATCGAATCGATACGATTTGTACGCTTCTATTGTCGGCATAGTGACGTGGAAAAGTCTTTGACGACGTCGGAACGCTCACGCGCGATAACGAACAAAGAGAACGAGAAGAGAGAGAGAGAGAGAGAGAGAGAGAGAGAGAGAGAGAGAGAGAGAGAGAAAGAGAATCTTGCCGCTCGATCTATTGTGTAAAACAGCTCATTAGCAAGTCGATGTGCCACAAGTAATAACTCTTATTCGTTTCTTCGTTCGCTATTTAACTTTAGCCGCTAGAACGATGACGACGACTTTACAATTGGATAGCAGGATATTTGAATTGTCGAAATACAATATTAACGCACGTAGTAAAGACATCCTTCTCCCATTGGATCGAGTCAAAGAAGAAGCATCTCTACTTTCTCGTTATCGTATTTTGATTCGTTCAATCGGCTGGAACGTTCGTTAAAAACAAAGGGAACAGCAAACGTTCGGAGTAATGAGAGATCCATTAAATAGTACGCATTGCGATTTCTCTTAAGGTTCCCTTCTAAAGAAACGACTCATTATATATTTATTTTACGTTGCACCGATCTGCAAGATTCGTATAACCTAATTAATTTGTAGATGCAGTGTTTTAGAAACGGTGAGACACGAAGAGAAAGGGAGAGAGAGAGAGAGAGAACCGTCAAAGCGACTTCTTTGTTGTCTCACATCTACTAGGAAGAGCACTAAGTATAATGGAAAGTTATTTGAAACACGGAAGGCGTTTCAAAACTCCTCTCTCCGAAACGAAATTACTGCGACGCACGCTGGGGCGATCGCTAAACGTAGCGGGTCATAGAGACGTCGCGCGGGGGTTGAATGGATTCTTCGCGATGAAAAATGTAGCGTATAACCGGAAGATCGATCGCTCTTACTCCGCTTCTTCTACTAGCTAGTAACAACGTATTCGCGCTACATTCGCACGACGGAGGAACGATCTTGTTCTAATGCTTTTTTTAAACATTCCGAACAGTTTTCGAACGATTATTTATCGTACGAAGGAAACGTACGAATTTGCATGGGAGTGATTTTAGAAAATCCACAAACACTTCCTTTTGAAGGAAAGAAAAAGAAAAGAAAAGAGGAAAATGGATAAAGTAAACGATTGTAGAAAACTTTTCGCTTCTTTCCACCGTCATCTTCGATTTTAATATACATGTACCGCGCGAAATATCATTTTCCACAAATTCCGAGTCATGGTTTATTTAAAAAGAAATATAAGAATGACATAGATCAAGCGAATTATAAATTTCTCTTGAAATATATGGCACGTCCGTATAATTCGCAATACAATGACTAATTACCAAACGGACCAAGCAGAAAACTAGAGAGAGAGAGAGATAGTTCGGATTAACGATCGTGCACGAAATTCGGCCAGATTTTGGCCGAACGTCTTTTGCCGGCTAATGCGAGTCGGCCGGGCGACACGACGAACGGATAAACTAACAAGCGGCTTCTGGAACTGATCCAATGGCCAACCAACGGGCCAGCCTCGCAACCCTGCGAGAGAGAGAAAAAGAGAGAGAGACACCCGTTCCGTTTTACTCTATTTGGTAGCCGTGAAGACGCTGCTTCGTTTATTGCGCCGAATTTCGCACAAACGTGTCCACATAAATCGCGAACCGCGTGTCTCCTCGATAGAAATTACAATGACGCTGTCTTTACTTTATATTCCCGACGTCCACTTTTCCGAGTCGTGTAACGCACCGCGACCAGTTACGGCTACTTTATCAATTTAATTACCTTCGACCAGTTGAACGAATCAATTTCTCCTCGAGTAGGACTTCTTGAAAGTCTCTAGAGAACGTAATAAAAGTCAAAGATAAAAAAGAAACTCTGAAAATGTAATTGCAACGATAGAATAAATGGGAATACTAGTATATAAATTCATTTCTTCGGAGTAGGAGAAGGAAAATGAAGTCGTCCTTAACCGGAAAATGAAAAGATATAGAGTCGATAATCGCCGTTTGCAACGTTATCGAATGATCGGTGAACTTGTGTGAATTATTCGTATCCGGATATATTCTATCGATCGTAAGGTATTAGCCTAATTTCCCGAGGCGGTGTGATCTATCGAGCGGCGAAGCGCAAGAATGCGGTGCGATTAGCACGGCTGGCGAACCGCCCAGTCACGCCTCTATCGCAACTCCGATCCTCTTAGCATTCTTCTTTTTCTTATCACGATACCATCGCTTTTTACTTTTTCTTTCCTTCCTTCGCTTCCTATCTTTCCATTTATTCTTTTTCTTCGAAAACAAAAGGAAAAAATAAAAAAAAAAGTAGAAAACCACGAATACGAATAATATAATACCTGTTAGAAAGCCTACGAAAAAAAAACCGAAATCTCGATATTCGACCCCTTTTGTAGCATTACGTTGCAATTATTCTCGTTTTATGTCTTACAAAGACAGAGAACATTGGAACTAGCATGTTCGATTGCGAACCATAAGAGCAATAATCCTTCCTCCTCCACGAATGCGTGGCCGAATACATGCATACGATATTACATCATACTTCGATTATCGAAACAGAGCGATCGAGCGATTTCGAGTAATAGCGAGAGAATAATCGTGTCTCGTCGCGACGAACACATCGAATTAACCCATGATAATAGTAGCGCGCGCTTTACACGTGATAACGACGCTATTCTCCAAGACGACGAATTGATAAAAAAAAAAGATATTTCTTTTCGAACCGACTTGTCGTTAGAATATATGAACAACAATTTGATCGAACGAGAAAAGAGAGGGAGAGAGAGAGAAAGAGAAACAAAAATTCTGTCTGTTCCCGGTTGAATCACGTACGACGAAAATCTTCTACCTCCGAACGATTATGTCCGCGAATAACCACTCTTAAAGGATCCCATAAGCGCAGCTGTCGTCAAAACTGCACGCAAGAAAGCTCCGATATTGGGGAAAGTTCGTGTAAGCGTTCGATTTTATGAACATTACCTTAATAACGGAGACAATTATTATTATTTTCGACCGATTATTATTTGCTTTTTATTTTTTTTTTATCAAAATCATCGTTCCACCAAATTACTGTAAAAGTCATCGGGTAACATGGAAGATATCAAAGGTCGTTTTAGAAAATTAGCTTTGACGTAAGAAACGATGGTCCTCGCCTTATCTCGTACGCGATAAGAAATATCTAAACTTTCTCTCTCTCTCTCTCTCTCTCTCTCTCTCTCTCTCTCTCCCTCTCTCTCTCTCTCTCTCTCCCTCTCTCTCTCTCGGTTACGAAGATGTAGAAGGTGGTCTAACGTGAAAAGAAGCTCGTAAATTTCGTCGAGGAGGTCGATGAAAAGGCGAGAAACGCGTGCAGACCGACGTTGAGTGCCGTGAGCAAAGCCAAGGCGGAAAAGCTAGCGGAATAATATTTACCTTCGAGCTCGAAAAACAGCCGTTCTTACTCTCCGGCATCGATATATTCGTTGAGCCGACGCGCGTACCGACGGAAATATTCTTCTACATATACATGTAAATGCATCTCGCGTGACGGGGCGCAAAGGGGTGAGGAGTAGGAAAAGAAAAGTAGAAGTGTTTGCGGCCAGGTGTATGTGTGACGTATGCCAGCGTCTGTGTGTGTATGGGTTAGCGTGGGTTCGGGTTAGACAAGAGACGAGGTGTGCAAACTTCTCTTCGATCTACATATCCATAAACTTACGTACGGACGTGACTGCGAGCGTTATCGAACGTGTGCAACCATATGGAATATATTATATCTTCTTTTTCTCTCTTTCTCTATCCTTTCCTATCCATGTATATTCGGTCACCCAACGTTTTTTAATACTTATCCTCTTTGACCCGCCACCGATACGTTCTTATCGATTTATCGACGCATATCCTCCCTTTAATATTTACAAATATATATGTTGCGGACAGAGACAACGTTTATTTCTATCGTATGTTAATGGGAGAGTGTATCAATTAACGGGCGATTAACGTCCTTGCGGTAAATAAATTTTTCAATGTCTATAAATTTGGTTCAAAATCAACGTATATATTATATTCCTTTTCTTTTAATCGACAAAACCGACTAATGTGGAACGACTCGGTGACTTTTCGAAATCGACGAATGCAACAAGTACACGTCGACGATGTATTTCGAGAGCTTTGGGATTAGTTACGTTTAGTTAGTTGGAAGCGCTCGCTCGCTCGCTCGCCGCCCGCTCGCCGACCGATACTTTCTATAATTAAATCAATTACAACGATTCGCAACACTACACATGACGAAGCGTGTAACTTAATCCGGGATAAGTACCTTCCGGTTCAATCATTAATTCCGCGAGTATGCGACGACGTCATCTGGAAACTGGTCACGAACATTTGCAAAATCGTTGCAGGGGTTATATGACTCGAAAAGCGAACGTATATACGCTCTCTCCCTGTGCGGCGCTATATCGTGTCCTTTTATAATAAATAGCAAATAACGTTGATTAATTTTTTAAGTAATTTGAATATCGATACAAAGCGTCCTTTTATTCACCGGCATCGGACGCGATCCTATTCGATTGTTACGAATTGTAATCGTACTTTATCCTTGCCGTTCATTATCCGACGTCGTTACGGACGCAACGATAAATATCTCTCTTTAATATCTATTAAGGTCTCTCCTTTCGCTAAACGTATAATCCACCCCTTAATGGTCTCGTATGACACTCACGAATCATGGAGAAAGCTAGACGTGACAAATAAAATGGCGCGAAAGGTGGACGAAAATAATAATTAATAACACATCATAAATGCTTCTTTTGTCGGGATTAATTTTAATTTCGTTACCGATAATGACGCACATACAATCGGTCTCTGGTCGTGTAGAGCCACTAAATATCAGTGGCTACTCGGGTGTCCATTGTAAATCGATAATTTAATTACATCGCCGACCACAGCCGACATCGTCGTCGGCTGCGATGGCAAAATAAATAAGTTGTTAATTATTTATTTGTTAGCGTTATTATTTGCGCTCCATGCTAATTGGAAATGCGGACAGTAATTAGTTACATGGTCGAGATGCTTCCAAATGCACATCTGTATTAATTATAACAATTTTCCTACTTCCATCGCATGGATTATTCGTATTTAATCGATATAAACGTGTGTTTCGATTAATAATCGATATAAACGGGTGCCTTTGTCATCGTCGAACTTGGTCAAGATCGACTAGCTCAATCGACTATTCGTTCGAACTCAATTAACTCTTAGATTGAACTCAATTAGCTGTCCGATGCAAATTAGAATACCTCGCGTGTCATCCTGCGAGTTTCCTCTGGGGAACGTAAAAACAAAACTTTCGCTCGTTCATTTTAGGAAACATTGTCGTTATAGCGAACTTTGAATGCTAATGGCAATTACATTCGCAAATAATTAAAATTACCGATAATTGATTCTATGACATCGAGAGAGAGAGAGAGAGAGAGAGAGAGAGAGAGAGAGAGAGAGAGAGAGAGAGAGAGAGAGAGAGAGAGAGACGATATTTCCAGAATGTCGCATTTATATCGATAGACGAGAGAGTTGCGAGAGTACGATTGCGATAAACGAACAAACTTTTGCTAATGCGAGAATAATTAATCTACGATCAACGATTAAAAGCGTAATACGTTAACGTCTTTGCCAATTTCTTAGCAACCTCTATCGGTAGAAAGATCTGACCGATCGAAAGACCTTTAAGAAATTATTACGAAATTACGAGCGATAAACGATTAACCCCGCTTGATCGTAAATAAAATTCATCAAACGTGATCGCGGTGGTCGCCGTCATGCGGAATATCCCAAAGGATCATAGATCACGCAAAGTGGCCGTGCCCAAGACGTATCATTTCTAAAGCTAATTTGTATCCAATAACGGTAACGATTTAATGACAGAGAACGACAGTTTGGACAGTTTGACACGGTCGTCTTCGATTCTTTTTCTCTTTCCTTTGTCCATCCGACGAAATAGAGGAAGATGGAAGAGACGGAGCAAAAGAAGAAGAAGGCCGAGCATAGAACGATCGTCGTTTGACAAACGCTTTGGCGTTACGTCGGCGATCCACCGTTACTAGCAGCTTGTCTGAATTTAGCACGCACTTCATGAGTCATTCCTCCAAGGCGCACACCGCACGCCGCATTCCAACTTTACACACAGCTGTGCCGCGCTATAATACACCCTGCTTCTTCTTCTTCTTTTTCCTCCTCTTCCTCCTCTTCTTCCTCTTCCTCCGATCGTCTCGACCGTCCAACGTCTCGTGGCAACGCGTGCACACTCTACAAATAAGTCTCTCGAAAGTACTTTGATCAATTGTCACCACGTAATCGCGCATTCTTCTTGCCGCGCCTGTGTACGCACGCACGTATACACAACGCACATATACGCGCACGCACACACGCACACACTGCGTAGAGTAGCTTCGAAGCTATCGTCTCTCTTACAACCGTACTTTTTATCTCTTTGCTTGACTATCTCTCTTGAAACGGAAGGCTCAATTGACTCTACTTTGATGTCTATCTCCCGTCTTTCTTTTTGTCTCATCAAATTCATCGATTTTCTCACAATTTTTCCCGATAATCGAAATTCCCCCGATACTGCTCTGTTAATAAAGTAATTAAAAGAAAATCGTTCGATGCGTTATCGGTTCTTTCTTTTGCTTTTGTTCCATATTCAACTTAAACATGCATAAATTTATTACGAACGCATCGATGAATTCATTGCGGTATTTCGTTTATAATATAATTGCACAATTTTACATAATAACTTTTCCCTTTTTTGCCGCGGACATTTTCATTTCGGAAGCTAAACTTTGAAATTGCACGGCAATCGTGCGAATCGAAAAAGAAGAGAAAGAAGAGAAAAGAGAAGATAAGGGAGAAAAAAAAAGTAGCGGGAGATTCAAACGTTTCAGGCTTTGTCTTTCCTTCGTGTCGCGTTTTATCGGCAAATTTCATGCGCCTACGTGAAAGGGGAAAAAGTCGAGAGGGTTGAAAAACCTATGTCCATGGACACGTTATTTCCTCCTCGCAATGACGCCTCAAAATTAAATAGAATTTTGCGTGCACACTCGGAAGCCTGGGGCGAATTCGAATGAGAGAAATGAGAAAGAAACCGGGAAAGAGCGAGAGGAAGAAAGAGAGATAGAGAGAGAGAGAGAGAGAGAGAGAGAGAGTGAGAGAGAGAGGGAGGAAGGGACATATGTACATACACGTACATGTCGATAACACGATCGAACTCGACAATCAGAACGGACAAAGCGCGAACTGCACTCGGTGTTTTAGCAAGATAGCCCGACACAACATTTCGACGCTTGCGTGCGCGTCGGTGTCTCGACGCTTGTGGCGGCCGAACAATGACGTCATAACAGCAACCGGAAGTAAACGCCTCGGTGAATTGCATTCGCCGGATAATATGGCGAAATGGCGGGAACAAACAGCGGCTATGCAGAGAGAAATGGGGAAGGTTCGTGTGTGAGGAGAGAGAGAGAGAGAGAGAGAGAGAGAGAGAGAGAGAGAGAGAGAGAGAGAGAGATAACGAAATTGTACAGGGAGAAAAAGAGAAATATAGATAGATGTTATTATTACGACGATAAATAATTAACGAGGAGAACAAATATTACAAAGATCGATCGAGGGAATAAAGTTCGTTTTTCGATGCAATATCTTTGCGAATCGATTCGATCGTCGACTTTGCAAAAATCTCGATTTCTTTGCCGTTTCTCGAATTTAATGGATATATCGTATATGTGATATATATCGCGAATAAAGTGTCTCGCCTGCGTATAACGTTAAGCTAGAAGCGAAACGAGAAAAGTGAAGATCTTCCTATTTCACGCGACCAAAGTAGCAGAGAAAGAGAGAGAGAAAGAGAGAGAGAGAGAGAGAGAGAGAGAGAGAGAGAAAGAGAAAGAGAGAGAAAGAGAGAGAGAGAGAGAGAGAAAGTACACTCGAGGAATTGCTAATCCTCGCAAGCTCAGCGATCTTCCGTCTCTTTCACGACGAACTTCTTTCGATTTCAAGAGAAAGATATCGAGAGGATAGATGATTACGTGCAAAAGTATATAGTTTCTTTAAAGTAACGCAAGTTGACGACGTTCGAAGTTTAATAAGCGAGGAAGGATTGATATAAAAGCACTTTCCTTTCTCCCATTCTCATTTTATCTCTAGTCGATCGAAAAGGAAAAAAAGAAGAGAATGAAAAAAGAAATGATGGATAGTACACTTTTTGCATATTTCTAGCAAACGATACCTCTATCCTTTTTTCTTCTTTATCATCATTTTGTATAAGACTGAGAGGCATTTAAAACACTCACGCCTTGCTAACGAATCCGCCCCATTCTCTCTTTCTCTCTCTCTCTCTCTCTCTCTCTCTCTCTCTCTCTCTCTCTCGCTCTCTGTTTCTCACCGAAATATTCAGAGAGGCGACTATACTGCAACTAAAATTACCTACAGCCTGAGAGATATTTATGGAGAGCAGTATCTAAAATTATTGCGCTCCTTGAGAAATTCTAACCAATACCCCGTGCAAGCAAGCAAGCAAGCAAGCAAGCAACTCGTTCACTCGCTCTTAGATGCTTAAGAAAGGACACGTTTCGCGTATGCTATTCTATACATATATCTAGCTTCGTTTCCTCGACGTTACATCTCGTTAGTAGCTTTTATTATCTTTCTACGAATGCTTTTCAAAAAAAGAAAGAAAAGGAAAAAAAAAGAAAAAAGAGAAGAAAAAAGAAGAAGAAAGAAAAAAGAGCAAAAGACAAAAAATATTATAATTGAAATTTTAAGACGTAAAAGATCATAAAAAAGAAACATAAGATCGTAGACAAACGTTAAAGAGCTCCACCTACGATTTTAACAAGCTCCGTTTTAATTGGCTTGTCATCTTTTCCCGAAACGAATAGATTTACGCTTTGACGCGTTGCGTACGGTAAATCGGCCGTTCTTCACTTCTGGCAGACGCACAAATATTCGCTTTGGGAATGCGTTAAGCGATATGTTTCTCTCTCTCTCTTTCTCTCTTTCTCTCTCCGCTCAAACTTTCACTTTCTCGCTCTTTGGTCGTAACGAGAGACTAAACGGAAAATATAGAAATGATAGATAAAGTAGATAAAAATAGAAAGGGATGGGAAAGGAGGAAAGGGAAAATAAGAAAGGGCGAATAATTATCTGCGAAAAAATTGACTCGCAGTTGGTAGCACACGCCGGGAAAATATCGCGCTTGTACGCCTTGGCAAAAGGGCGGATATCGAATGACAAAACTATCTATAACATTAGCTGCACGGAGAAATTGTTGTTCTTGGCACGAAGTTACGCTATAGCAAACCCTGACGACGACGACGACGACGACGACGACGACGACGACGACGATATAAACCATCTTAGGTTTGATTTATAGCGAACTCTGTATATCTCGGGTTTCCCTTTTGACGAGATCGCCATCTTCCCCGAAGTAAGTTGAATCATACAATTTAATAAGATATGTAGCTCGACCATAATAAGAAATAATATATTGTAATGTTATGGCTTTATGAACGATTTTGGAGATAAATAGAAAAGATAAATGTCTAAATAACAAATTGGTAGGTACTTATTAATAATAACAACGGATCATATCGAAATTATCTATAAGAAATTATCACATAGAAATTATCTATAAGACTCCTATATTTAGATATCTTGTTCGATTCAATACGATACTAGATATTCTTCTATCGATCGAATAAATTTTCAAAAATTCACGAATTACGAGGAAAGTTCCGAACGCAGAAATATCACCGACGTCGCGTTTCAATCCGATATCCGATATTAGAACAACTTTGTACGGTGTTCAAATAGAGCCGAGTACGGCTTTTGGAGAACGTTCCTCCCTCGGGAAGGTATGTCTAAGTAAAAAAGAATAAGGGAAAAAAACTTTCTTAGAAGCGATCGATTTTATCTCCGAAGCGAGCCCCTGATGCGCGGCAACGAAAGTAGAAGTTTAATTCGTAGTCTTCGATAAAAATAGACGAAGAGATAGATGGATGGATGGATAGAGATAGAGAGATAGAGAGAGAGAGAAGGGAAGGAGGTGAGGCCGCGAAGAGACATTGGGCTGGCGCAATCCAGTAGCATCTGTAATTCTCACGTGTCGGAGAAAAGTTGGCGGGTCCAACCAGTTGCGCGTATTCTCACTGCCCACTTCCGTACTTATACCAGCATCTCGTGCTATCGTGCTATCACACGCTGACGCATAAACACTCACACACAACTAGCTCTCTTCTTGCCGTGTCTCTTCTTTTTTTTTGCCCGCTGGGTCAAGGTAAAAGTTTATACGAAGGAAAACTTGGGAATAGTGGTGGCAGCCAACCAGGAAGGGTAACTTTGTCAAAGAAGAACTTACCCGCGAGAAATGTCCGCGGCTTTTCTTAAGACTTTCCAAGAAAAAAGAGAGAGAGAGAGAGAGGAAGAGAGAAAGGGAATAAAGAGAAAGGAAGAAAGGTTGAATCTTTTCTCGTCGGTACACATCTCGTGTTTCTCACGACGAAAAAAAAGAAAGATACAGAGAGAGAGAGAGAGAAAGAGAGAGAGAGAAAGAGAGAGAGAGAGAAAGAGGGGGGTAAAGAGCGATAAAGTGCACTTTAGGTTGTTATCGAGTTCTACCCTTTATTTCTGTCTCTTTTTCTCCGTCTCCCTCGCTTGGTCTCTCATCTCGTAATCGTGACTTCGTTAAAGCCGCTAATTGAAGTCATGAACTGGTGAAACGCGGGACGACGCGTCGAGCGACGCGCCAAAACACCACCGACGCTTTGACCTCACCCCTTTTCCTGCTTCCTCCAACCCCTCGGCGATTATGCAATATTACGGGCATATACATACGCCTAAACGCGCCGACGCGTACTACGAGCGTCAGAGATATTCCGATGGTTTTCAAAATTTAAAGCGAAAGGTCACCCCCGTTAGTACTCAAACGAATTAAATTTATCAAGGCGCATCTTCTCTAATGAATATTTCTTCCTAACACACCGACAGAACCTGTTCATAAAAATAAAACGTCATTGTTAGATCGATCAAACGGGAAATTGGTTATATCGAGTTGACAAGAATACTCGTATGCGCACGAGATAAATCTCGTATAACGTGTCCTTACAAACGTCACGGATTCTGTCTGTCGAGCGTGAAATCTCCCTCGATTTATCGTCGAGCATACCGGTGTATTGAGAAAAATGATGGCAGAGACTTCCGTAAAATCTACATCATTTCACGTAGTCCCGTTGAAATAGAATCTTCGTTAGATGATATAAACGGTTCTTATTAAATACGTGTCGACTGCTCAAATTCATTTTTCATAAATCGACGTGTAATGTTTTTATCGCGAATTGAAATACGAGATAATTCGTCATATATATTTTTTTTTACAGCAAATGTTATCACGATTGATCGTTGTTGAGTACTATAAATGTTACTGAACGCAACGTATATACTCAACAGGTGTATGTGACATTAAAAAGGAAAAAAAAAACCATTCATGAGATTAAACATCGTTTGCGTCGTTATTTCCAAAACACAATGATTCTCGTCGATGGTAATCCTGGCTGAGTAAGGTAATGTACGTGCCAGAAGAAGGAAGTTTGGTTTAATTAAAAAGAACATTTACACAGGATTCTATACGTAATCGTTATCTTTCCGACTTCGCGGCGAAGATAAAAAGTGTCGGAAAAAAAATTCATTAAAGAAGAGGGTTGGACGTATTCGAGAATGCAGAATGGCGGTTACCAATCCGTCAACGGAGAATTTAATTTTGTTACGCCGAAGAAAGGAATGCTATTGGTCGAAAGAGAAAGGGAAAGAAAACGAGGAAGAAAATTGAGCTTGGCCGTCACTTTGCAGTGGAATTTGAAAACGAAGACGGTCGTCCGCGAAAGAGTTCGATCTTTTGTCAATTAGAATGAAACGTTCGAATTCTTAGGAACCTTCGGGGATCGATCCATCTCCGAAAAAATTCATTTAATGAAGAAGATAAAAATGAAGAAATTCCTTCGTTCGAGGTTCGTTCGTATTTACAATATTTAACATTTTTTACGAATTTCATTAACGATCAAACAAATTTGCATTGAAACGATCGAGGATAATACAGGAAAGTGGGAGAAAATTCGAGATAAAGCGTGGTGGATCCCCTACGAGGCGTTGACATGTTCGATAAATAATCCAGATCAAATTTGTTGCCAGGATTAAAACGAATACCGCTGCGATTGTTGTCAAATGAAACGTTGCACGCGCTCCAGAAATGCGCGCGTGCTTTGCTCCGCATTTGATATTTTTCGAAAGGTTCTTTTTGCGCAAATAAATGCCTCTGAATATTGTATTTGTCATTTACCTCGACCCACCACCCCTCTCACCCTCTCTTTTTATCGTCCGTCTCTATACATCTATATATCTGGCTCTATATATCTACATCTACATTTATATATTTATATATTTGTATGTGTGTGCATGTGTGTGTGCATATATATATACACACACATATATATACATACATATACACGTATAATACATAACTGTACGTATATACATGTATCGCAATGCGTGCATTTTCCGATAATTGCGAAACGCTGGGAGTATACGTCGAGAGCGTGGTAGGCGGGAAATATGAAAATGAGGAGTGACGTTAACAGCGTCATATTCGCTGCGACACTTTCGCGTCAGCACGTCAACGGTTGATCCGTGTATGCCGTCGCTATCGCGACAAATGCGATAAGTTAGGCGGACGACGCGATTCCGGAGTCAACGATGGCGATAACGACAAATTTGTTTCGAGCTAAAAAACCCGGAGAGAAAAAAAGAAGAAATTTGACTCGAAACAGTTCGCAACAAAATCCAAATCTAGAATTTGAATTCGTTCAAAGTCAAATCTCTGCCGTTTCCACCTATCACGGCGTTATCACGCTTCTTTCATGCTCTAATTTTCACGCTTTCGTTCTCTCTTGGTTGCACTGAAAAATAGAAAGAGAGAAAGAGAGAGAGAGAGAGAGAGAGAGAGAGAGAGAGAGAGAGAGAGAGAGAAAAGTCGGAGGACCGAAGTCAAAGTGGTTCAATTCTCCCACGATTCGAGTTTAAATTCGATTCGTACGATTGAAAGAAAGAAAGAAAGTGTCGGCCACTTCTGTCGCTAAAGGAATCGAAACGACTCTGCAAGCGAGAAAAGGAAATGCGATAGGAGGGAAGGAGCAATTCTAAACTTTATTCCCTATAATTTCACGGGGCTTGGAAGGTTCACACCATACTTTTCGCTCTTGCCGATGATCATTCGTGTAAAATTCACTCTTGCTTCTTTCTCTTTTATCTTTCTCGCGTAGACAGATATACGCAGAAATACACAGCTTTTTTATCTTGACAAGAAAAGGTAAATGTACGTACACGCGGCGAAGATCAACCCCTTCTTTCTCTGTCTCTCTGCCTATTCAGCTGCGGTCAGTTTTGGTCCGAGAGAAGTTGTCCTCTGCAAAGAGTTCAACGTGAGAAGAAAGGGTGAGAGCGAGAGGCAAACGTTTTCCTTCCGAGAGCTAGACCAGACGTAGAGAAAGAGGGTGGTACGGCACCCGCAGACGCTATTCAACCGTAACAAAAGGCAATCACCATAGAAGTGGTGGAACTGGAACCAGCAGGAGTCATAAGTTATCGAAATCACGTCGATATTTTGCTGAGAATTTCGAAGGGGTTGGAGAAGTTACCCCTATTTCGTCGACCTCTCTCTCTCTCTCTCTCTCTCTCTCTCTTTCTTTCCCTTTTCCTTTCTCTTTCTCTTTCTCTCGTTACGTTCTTAGCGTCTTACAATAAAAGTTCTTCGACTAAAACCACCGCGTGTGTCTGACAGAATTTCTATAAAATTATAAAATTGTTTCTTTCCCGTTCCGATTCATTTCGAAATAAGCTGTCGAGTACGTACCGAAAATAAAACGATTATTTTCCTTCCCTCTCTCTCTCTCTCTTTTAGAATAAACGGAAATGCGAGTATCCCGAAAAGAACGGAATGTACAGTCTCCAAAAAGAAAACTTTTCTTTCTCCTATCGTGGCGATGTTATAATCGCATTTTGTCGCTTGTACGAGTATGGTTATCGCCTATAATTCCAATTATCATTGGAAACTGTGCGAGTGTTGCGCGTACAAAGTAGGTGAGAGAGAGAGAGTGAGAGAGAAAGAGAGAGAGAGAGAGATCGTTAACGAGGTGCGACCGCAGAAAGTCAAAGCGTCCCGTCGAACTCGAAACTCGTTCTCTCTCTGTCTCTCTCCTTTCTCTCTCTCGTATACGCAGCCACACAATCATACACACACACGCTCGACGTCGAGTACGATTCTTAAGGCGCGATCGATCGTAGCACGGTCTCGTTTCGACGAAAGATACGCAACATAATTTTCTTCGACCTCTCCAATCAGCCGTATAATAATAAAGGAACGAGATCTCTCGCCTTACTCTCGAGAAACGCTATTAATGATCATCAAAGTACGATTCAAGATTTTATCCGTGAGAGAAAGAGAGAAAGAGAGATAGAGAGAGGAAAAGAGACGGTTTAAATAATTCAAGACGAGAAAACGTTGAAACTCGTCCGATCGTAAAAAGTACCTATATTTCTCTCTCTCTCTCTCTCCCTCTCTCTCTCTCTTGCCCTTTCTCTTCCTGTTCTTACTTTATCCGTAAGATCCATTCTATTAACCATACTCTCTTTCCGCTATCTCTCTTCTCTTCTCTTCTCTTCTCTTCTCGACTGGGTGGATCTAGCATCGTCGCAAAGAGGATACAAAAGTGTGACCTCTCGACCTCGTCGATATCGAAAGCTTTTTTAAAGTCGTTGATAATTTTCTTTAAGCTGCGAATTAAATAAACACCGTGAGAGTAAAAGAAAGAGAGAGAGAGAGAGAGAGAGAGAGAGAGAGAGAGAGAGAGAGAGAGAGAGAGAGAGAAGGATCGATGTAATTGCTTTGCTTGCAATTTAATGGTCCACTCGTTGTCGTCGTAGCCGTCGTCGTCGTCGTCGTCGTGGCGACTCGTATTTATAGCTTTCTTCCCTATTTCTACTCGATAAGAGTTCCCTTCCGCTCATCATTCTTTCCCTATCTCTCTCTCTCTCTCTCTCTCTCTCTCTCTCTCTCTCTCTCTCTATCTCTCTGTCCCTCTCTCTAACACCGATTTCTCGCTCTCGCGAGTGCACGAAGTGGAGGAGGCTTTCTTCATGAAAATTGAACGAACAATTTGTAAGCCGCTCGACGATGGATATTAAGTCGAATCGATAACGCGAGACCCGTTATTTCGTATTAGAATAATGACAGGGCTTCGTGCACCTCGATACTTCGAGTTGGCCCTCCTCCTTTTTCTCTTCCTTCTCATCTTCTCCTTCTTATTTTTCTTCTTCTTCTTCTTCTTCTTCTTCTTTTGGGATTCGAGTAAGCGCTTGTGAGAGAGCTTCGAAAGCCATGCCACAAAGTTCCCGCTGGAAAGCTTGTTTCCCTAGGCTGGTATTGGTGCCAGTACTGTTGGCGATACTCGTAATCGAGCACGATAGCACGATCGATGATTAAATTATACCCTCGCGTGTATATACTCACCGAGAGAGAGAGAGAGAGAGAGAGAGAGAGAGAGAGAGAGAGAGAGAGAGAGAGAGAGAGAGAGCTGCCATCACCACTACTAATGCCACCGACGCAAATACTACGATATCTTCTACCCAACGATCGCGAACGTTCTCGTCGAAATTTTGCCGAGTGAAAATCACTATGGTTTATTAACGGCTTTTCCCCGAGAATGAATGGGTACGTTAAATGCTCGAACCTCCTGCCAAACTCGCGATTACTATCCTCTCATTTAAATGACGTTCGATTAGCCGCTCTTTCATGAGAACTAATCCAAGTTCCGTTTCTAGTTCAATTAAATGAGGAAACGTGCGAATTTATTCTAAGAGCGTATACTTATTCCGTGTACCATCATAGGATCTTTATCGAATCGAACTTAATCCTATCATCGCCATGTGTAAAATTTGTGAAAATTTCGTGAATTATCAAGTGGTTATGACCCATAATTTGCAAACCAGTGGTACGAATCGTCGTATCAAAAAACAATCGAGTAACACGTGCCGTACGGAAAACATAATCTAGAATTATTGACCATTCTTGTGTACATTTATAAAATAATTAATTTATCGTGTAAAATAGCTCTTATATTACTTTTCTCTCGTTTTGTATTATATATATACATGTGTGTGTGTGTGTGTGTGTGTGTATTCTTTATACCTTTAATTAATAAACTATATCAATATAGGAAATCGTATTTCTCTAACGCATTGTCGGATCGAAACCATTGCGTTCGACTCTCCGCTCTATTTATGAGAATAATTCACACGACCGATCGATTTCTTCTGTTTACGTTCTTGGTGCGACCAAGAACTCGCCGTTTTTCTATTTGTCAGCGAGCCAGAAACAATCGTATAACAGACCCGTAACCTTCGAAGCGATTCGAAAAAAGTAAATTCATATGTGTATATATATATATATATACACACACAGACATATATATAAATATTTATACAATAAATTCTCTTTCTCTATCTCTCTTCATTTCTTTTTCAATTTCCACAGTTTAATACTAAATTTTGATCTACAATTTTAACAGCTAGCAAATTATTAACGTTAAAACGTTTATTTAATGGCTAAAGAAAAATCATTCGTATTCACACGTATACGTGTACGCGCGTGTGTGCTTTCAATCGATATTCGAAACAATGGCGAATGATCGAGACGCTAATTCGAGTCGCTGGCGTAAAACGACGTTAACGTGATTTCCATCTTGCATATCGGGAATAATCTCGAAAATGTGATTCTCGTCGATATTTACCTTTTGTCGCTAGTTTCGCGATAACATACGTTTGTGCATGCGCGTTGGATCGCACCTTTGTAACAAGCAACCAAGTACGTTAACGTTAGTTATATACTCATATAAGATTTCACGTAAGGACGCTTCTCCTGGCAGCTTTAATTGCATTATATCTTCTATAAATGTAATATCAGAATATACATTTTATTGTTTAAATGAAATCCAACAGAACGTAGATAACGAGAGCGTTGCAAAGGAAATTGCTTTTTCATTTTCAAATTCGTGTTATATTTTCGTAATAATGGCAAATGTAAAAATTTTTCTTGAAATTTACATTACTCACAAAGCATAAGAGAATATTTTTACACACGACTGATTACAAAAGTTAAAAAGTAAAATGAAAAAAAGAAAAAGAAAGAAAGAAAAAAGAGAAAGAGAGAGCATAGCATTAAATACATTTCAAAAGGTTTTTATTCGTTAATGACTTTCCAGTAAATTAGAATCGATAAACGATATCGATATAGCACTTCTAGGACCCACTAACGATCTTTTTGCTAGTATCGAGGAGGAACAAACATTCGTAACAAAAACGATACCGGGTCAATGCGTTGAAAGAAACCTCCTGGTTTTGTCATCGTTTTACTTTCGTCGACGGAGCTTCGGAGCAGCTCGAAAACTGTGAATTTATATAACCTTCTTAGAATTTGGTTTGAATATTATTCAATTTCATTCGCAGCGACTGGGAACAATAAATTTTCTACTTTTCGTTCAATGGTCAAGACGACGACAAAACATTTAATCAAATACGTTCGATCGCATCGATTTCTGAATTAAGAAAGAATCGATTCTAAAGTAGTATCGCCATTAATAGCATTAACCTAACTTCATTTGATAATAGTCCGAAAAGATTAAATTATACGATCGTTTCAATAAGGAACGAAAGCAACGACGCGATGATAAAACTCGGTATTTGGATATGCGCATAATTTCTACGGAAAGATATCTAAGAAGCGAGGAAAAGAAAAAGCGAGGTGAAGGAAAGAGAGGGTGAAAAGTGGAAGGAAGTCCTCTGTGGCAAGCAACGATGGTTAGCAATTACTTTGATTAAATGCGAAATAAGATTCACGGTTCGCCATACTCTACGATGTAGCTCGGAGCCAGCTAATTGTAAGAACTAAACTTCTCTCCTCCGAGAAGTTGGAAGGTGCTGTCCTATAATTAGATGGCTTGATTATGGAGAAGCGGCCGCTAGAAGGAAGACTTTAAATTGAGTTGCGTTATAATGTGTATAAATCTACCAACGTCTTCTTTCCACTCTTTATACTTACATTGGTAAAAATAGTTTGAATAGATCAGGAGTCGATTTTTACGAGTTCGTTGCGCCTTAGGATAAATCGAACGTGTGCACGTTAAATTCGTGATTTACAATATTACAAATTATGATACGATAGGATCGGTAGCCTCCTGTCTCCACGAATTTTCAAAGAGAACTGATTCGATCATCGTTCCATTCGGTTCCATTCCGCGATTGTTTACATCGCCTTTGGAATTCGCCGAAATAGCTCGAACTCGAGCTCGATTTTCTGGGAATATAAGCAAACCTGAAAAAAATGTAAAAAAGAAACTAATATTCCTAGACGTACACGCGATATACAGAGTCTTTGGAAAAAATACTACGAAAGTTTAGACACGCGTATTTACTTTAACTTTATTTACTATGTCGACGTACTACATTCTTCAGTCTTGTAAGATGAATGTTTTGAAACTTTGACCGAATACTTTGAAAATGTTTTCGCGTATGATTGACGAAGGGCACAAAGATTTGTTGTCTCGAATAAAGTAATATTGAAGCGGCAATAAGAAGAAACACGATGACGCGTTTAAACGCAAGAGGAGTTTCTCAATGTCGACTGTAAATATCCGACGGCCGTCGTACGAAGAGACATTTATTTGATTCTCAAGTACCAACAGAAATAAACGATCACTAAAGGTGCCATTAGAGGTACCCGTGAAAATCTACGAAATTTATAACAAATCAAGTTCCTACTCTATTTGTTTTGTGTTTACAGATTTATCGAATTTATTCAAGATTCACTCACTGTTGATGTTACTCCCGTTGTCATGCAGAGGACGCGCTCACCGTTTTCTGAAATCAAATTAATGACAAACTTTTAATGAGTTTATCGAGTCAAATCTTTCACTTTTTATTATTTTCTCGCTAATGGTTCACAAGTAAACTCATACCATAATTCGAATGTTTATGCAAATTACGTTTATCATAACATAAAAAATCATCCTTTATTACCATACGTGTTTTTATTATTTACTATGTACTTACCGCGTCTTTTACTACGTATGTATGTTGCGTTACCGGTGATAACAAAACATTGTTGAATCATACGTAATAATAATAACAAGAGAGAGAGGGAGAGAGAGAGAGAGAGAGAGAGAGATAAGAATGAAAAGGAATATAAACAAATCAATTTGGATGTCTACACGATTTGGTAAACATGGCTAGGCCTCGACAGACAAATAACGAGAAAGAAAGAAAGAAAAAAGAACAGAGAATGACGCAGTAATTGTTTCCGTGAAAAGTTAAGCAAGATTTTCGAGGCCGGACCGGACCAGTAGACAAACGTACCGTATTGAACCCTTTCAATATTCGATGGCTCACCTCCACACTATTTGCCGCGAATCTATGCTTGTCAATAATCCATTGCGTTTTCCAATTAATTCTCTGACAAAGACTATCTATCTGTCTCTCTCTTTCTCTCTCACCCCTCGCATCATCTATTTTCCACACTTTACGACTCGATGAAACATCACGCTTTCGTTTCCGCGTGATGAAACGCCAATCATGGAAAGGAGAACAAAAACGATAAAATTCGGAAAACCCATTGCGATTGGATTAAGCGGCCTATCTATACACGCAAACAAATACAGGCGCTTGCGGTCATACAAAATTCAACGTAATGTGCATGCAAATACGTATGAACATCGAGAAGTTTGATCGATAATACGAAAGAAGGGAGAGAAGTTTCCGAGGAGAAAGTTTACAATTTGCATTCGGTGCATCGAGATCACGTCTCGTCAAAACTATAAAGATAGTTATTGCCATTTCGAGGATTAGTAACTTTCTCATTGTACACTGTTCCCTTTGTAATCAATCAATTCTACCATTATAATGTTGCTTGTCAGATATGTAATATTAAACTGTTCGGCTATACCAAATCAAAGAGATAGTAAGAGGGAAAGAGACAGGGAGAGAGAGAGAGAGAGAGAGACAAAGAGAGAGAAACAGTAGCGGATGTTCCGCAACGTACGTTCGCTTTTGTACGCTTTGAAATTTGGTTACAACTAGAATCGAATGGCTGGACGATCTAATTATTAACTCGTAACATGGTGTTAATATCAGGGGACCGCAATCGACGTTCGATTCGCGACCGAGAATCTCTCCTACGCCATGGAATTCGATAGACCGAAAACCCGATGTTCTCGCTGATTCGTTTGTCGTTTCACTGAACAAAAGTTATCATTTGATCTATCCAATGGTATCTATCTATCAATTTCTCCATCTACCTATTGATTATTAGCAAAATACGCAGGCTGAATCGTTCTATCAGGAATTATACTTTAAAATGCTCTCGATGAATAAGCAGCAATTATACGATCGCTCGTCACAAACACGTTTTTGTCGTTACTTTTGTTATCAAAACGAAGGATATCGAGTTAGAAAAAATTAGAAAAAAAATTGTATTATTAATGAAATCTTGTATCAGTGAAAAAAAAAAGAAAGGAAGAATTTCCGGACTCATTATTATCTCATTTAACCGTATCGTTCTTCGATCGTTGAAGGTTCGATAATCGATAATCGCAAAGATTGAAAATAATTTCCAAAGAAGATACAATAACCAACTGGTAACATTAATGACTTAGAAAACTTTGAAGCATTCGACTTTGTCGGGGATAAGCAAACGCGTTGCATTTTTGAGAGAGCCGTGCTCTAATAATTTATTTACCCTCTCTTATAATTGCAACAAAATTCGCAATTCATCTTCATTATCTTGCGTTCAAAGTTTTGACGAGGCATTGCAATTTAATCGCACTCTGGTTTCCTATACTTCTTCTAGCATAACCTTTCTTTCTCTCTTAGTTCTTACGTGCAAATTAAAAGGGAAAATGATAAACGATATATCCATAGCTTATAAAAATAAAAAAAAAAGAGAGAGAGAAAGAGAGAGAAATAGCACCATTGCGGTAGCAGTCTCCTCAATTACATCCAATGGCGGTTGAATTCCGTCGGATCAACAGACTGTGAGCCTGGCAGGACGCCATAGAAAGTTAATTCGCCTTGGCGCCGAATTAATTCCTCTCGCGTATAAATATAACGCGTCTCTAGGAAGACGCAGGTACGTAGATACATTCTAACGGTTTTCGAGACTTTCTATCTCTATCCTTCTCTTTTTAACTCTTTGAAAGACCGACGGACGGATGGACGAAGAAGGGTGTGCTCGTACCGATTGTGCAGGAAGTTGGAACAGCCACGTGTACGTCCATGTGTTCGAACGTTTCTGACTACGTATGCGTGCATGAAAGATAGAGATAGAGAGAGATAGAGAGAGAAACAGAGAGAAAGAGAGAGAGAGAGAGAGAGAGAGAGAGAGAGAGAGAGAGAGAGAGAGAGAGAGAGAGAACGAAACGAGGAACGCTTGCCCAATGTCCGTGTATATCACTGAATTCTTAATCACCTACCATCTAACCTCGTCCTGTCCAACCCTTAATCCCAGACATGCTAACGATTACAGCTTATACCGCCTAACGAATCTGCTTTTACCGTAGCTATAGTCACCGAGAGAAAGAGAGAGAGAGAGAGGGAGAGAGAGAGAGACTATTGCGAGAATTTCCACGCGCCAAGAGAAATCGTGCTACGAGTTTTACAGAAATAGCAAGGACCTCGTTTTCTCGACAATGGACGCCGACGATGACGCCAGTTTCGTTCCTATCGTTGGTAACATTTTCAACAAAGATCTGTCGTATTGTCTGCTCAAACGGCGAATAAAATAATAAAAAATCCTGGCATAATAATAATGAATGAATAGTATCTACGTGAGAATTATTAATTGTATATAACTACGATATATCTCGCGCTGGTGGCAAACGATCGAGAACTACGACGAAATGGATGCTAATTTATGGTTCTCTCCTCGTGGATATTTTGTCATACGTCGTGATTTTATGCGAGTAATATGAAGGTAGTAAATCATGCGCACCAATTAATATAAATCATATGCTGCATTCGTAATTAATCCCCTCCCCCTTTTCCTCCTCGTTCTATTCGTTCTACTCTTCGTACGATCGACAATAATAACAATCGAGCGAGGAACGAAAGATGCCACTATTTCAGTAGCCTATTATCAATTTTCGTCTAAGACAGGTAGGAATATTAAAAAATTCCTAGCTCGCGTTCTCCTACGCGAGAACGTACCGACGAATTCTATCGAAGTATATGAGGGAAGGGAAAAGGAATGTGTTATTAACGTCTCTCCGTTATTAACATCCAAAGAGAAAAATTACTTTTTATATAAAATTAATAACAGCGTGCTACACGTGCGTCTATATACCTATAGGTATCGAAAATACATGCGAGCATATTTTTTAAATAACAAATATTTTTATGAAAATTTTAATAAGGGACTTTATTTTCCATTTAATCACTTATACATCTGTCTATCTATAACGCGAACACTATTACCGATGTTCAAACAAAAGTAACGCACACGCGCAAACATAAAACAAAATACATCCTAGGGTCCCGTCATAAAAGGAAAATGAAAAAGGAATCCGGCTTGATATTAACGTACGGCCTTTAGGCGCATCGGGGTACATGAGAAGAAAAGAAAGAAAGAAAGAAAGAAAAAGAGGAAAGTTCGAGGGAGAAAGAGAAAGAGGAAGATAGACAATAGCGCGAGCGGGAAGAAGGAGGAAGAGCGTCGAAAGGAGCAACCACCCGTACGATGCACATGGGCTAATTATGGATCAGCCGCCGGCAGACAAGACCGTGTATAAATTTTGACACGAGAGGCGCGCACAGGACGTGCCGAGGTGAGGAAGGTACCTCCAAAGGGAGAGAAGGAAGGAAGAGAGAGAGGGCGAGAGAGAGAGAGAGAGAGAGAGAGAGAGAGAGAGAGAGAGAGAGTAAAACCGCGTATTAAAATTCCGGACGTCTCGTGAAATAGTGATCCGCATGGAAAGGCGGTACCGCACACAAAGATGGTAAGTGTAGATCAGAAAGAGAGAAAGAGAGAGAGAGAGAGAGAGAGACAGGGGGGTTGGAAGCCTCGAACTGGGGTTGGAAGGTGGTGAGATGCACCATGGTACTGCCAGCTCGTGCCCCGGGGGATTAATCACAGGGCATTATGGCGGTGCCGGCTCAAAAGCGCCCAAGGAACGAGCAAGAATTGAGTAGAGAAGAGAGAGAGAGAGAGAGAGGCATAGAGATAGGTAGAGTCGAATCATAACTCAACCTCCTCAATCTCCAACCCTATCTGCCAGGACTCGCATTAATAAGAGCATAAACGCTGTATAATTTCGAAGTAGGCACCACCGGAAGCCACTCTCTTTGATATTATCCCTACTCTTTATGAATGAAACTTACACTTTGCAGTTACGTTTTCCATTTTTCTTCCGAGATTTTCTGTTAATAGTCGAGTACAGGGAATTAAAAAGAAAAGAGGTTAAAATTGCGGACGCAAAAGCAAGAACATTTTTATAAAAATATCGACAGATTTTTATCAACTATTTTTTTCTTGAACCAACAATGAACTGGAAAACTTGCACTGCATTCTTGAAAGAAAGAGAGAGAGAGAGAGAGAGAGAGAGAAATAACCGCATACCCGCAATGCGTTCACCTGGTTTAAGAAGATTCCTGGAGAAATTCTGGAGGAGAAATTTCTGAAGGAGAAAGGAACGAGAAAGACGAGAGTTCGACTTTTATCGAACGGCGGTGCTTCGAAGTTAAAGAAGGTTTCACGAAACGCACATCTTCCGTCCGATATAAAGGAACGGATTTCTCTTTTAATCCCCTGTTTATCTTTATTTTTATTACGATGGTCTTTACGTCATTTACATAGCTTTTATTCCGAGTAACCATTACACCGAAGGTTACGCGTCGTTGACTAGCACAAACCGCTACACTCTGAAGGATGTCGAATTGCGACCCAACTTTCGATCTAATCGGCACGCCGTGACATAATCGACTCGAATAGACGTTGCCGACACGTGAATGCAAAATTCTATCGTAACTCTGAGTAAAATTAATTCGCGACATACCGAATAATCTCAGCGTCGAATCGAACGAACAGGAGTAATTATTGAAATAGCGTTATACGGGACTAGTTAATCAATTATCGTTTACCCTGCTCGCGAACATGGTAGCTAACGTAGCTTTGTAGTATTATTTGCTTTCCAAGAGAAAACATTGCTTATCGCTCTTGTCCGCAATATCAACGGAAACTAAACTGCACAGTCCGTAGAAAGATAGAGAGTAAGAGGAGAGGGAGAGAGAAAGAGAGGGAGAGAGAGAGAGAGAGAGAGAAAGGTCGCGAAAGTTCACTAAAGATTAAAATCCACCGTCGGCCATTCTATCTCTCTCTCTTTCTCTCTCCCTCTCTCTCTCTCTCTGTCTCTCTCTCTCTCTCTGTCTCTCTCTCTCTCTCTCTCTCTCTCTCTAGATTTCGCCTTCCACTCCGATAGTTTGTTGGCCAACTGGTTCACCCACAGTTACCGTAATTTATTTACCAACTGGTAAAGGTACCATCTCTAGAAGTACACAACCTAGATCGTACTCAAGCTAGCAAAACAATGTTCTAGCTGCAGACATCTTCTTTAAGCATAAAAGTTTTACAATGGACGTTTACAACTCTTTCGTGATAATAAATCTATAAAGAATTTGAAAAAACATTGAGAGACAAAAATGTCATCCAATAAATTTTAAATGCGATAATACATAGGGTTGCGAATAGAAATTGAAAAAGAAAGAAAGTATCAATGTCCCTATGTAACATTCGTCCGAGTTTTTGCAACAAGCATGATTTCCTTTTAATCACCATCATCGTTGGAATCAAGAAATAGCGGTATTAAATAAATGGGAATCGTATCAAATCTGGAAGTATTTTTCGTTTCTTTATCTTGTAATCTTAAAAGAAAGTTAATAATGGGTTTCGTAAATCGAAAGAGAAAATGAGAGAGAGAGAGAGAGAGAGAGAGAGAGAGAGAGAGAGAGAGAGATCAGACAATGACCGTGTAAAGACTTGTAAAACGGACGTGGCGAAATTCAGGAGACTTCAAACACGCATAGATGTACTAAGAAAGATAGAGATGGAAAAAGGAAGAGAGACAGAGAGAGAGAGAGAGAGAGAGAGAGAGAGAGAGAGAGAGAAAGAGAGAGAGAGAGAGAGAGAGAAGGCGTTGGAGAAGCTAAAGGCTACACCTGAGGGTTTCTTCTTATCGCTGGAGAAATATATTGGGTTCCGGTTCGCGTTACGTACGATCTGAAACCTCATATAGTAGGCGTGTTCGCGTAATTAAGCCACAAGAGATTTGCATACGATCCGACAGATACCACCGCTACTGCCGCCGGCTGCTACTGGTGTTGGTGTTGGTGTTGGTGTTGGTGTTGCTGCTAGTGGTAGCCAGTGCTGGTAGTGGTGCTGATGGTGGTAGTGGTGGCAGCAGTGGTGTGGTGGTGGTCGAAGCTCGGCCAACGTTCGCGTTCCAAACGCTGTGTCGAAGAAGAAAGCCAAGGGGTTATTGCCGCTGGCAGAACACCGACCGTTGTTTAATGCGTTTTTGCCATGGGACTTATCTCTATGTGCTAGCTTTTTTGCGAGGTCGATCTATTTTGTACGTACACGATCTAGGCATTTTTAGGTTAATAGTAAATATGTTTGACAACGCGAGTTCTTCTGCGGTTGGTACTACGGTTTTGATTTTTACAAGAGAAATGAAATAACAGAGGAGAACGTTTGTTCGTTCCAGTCGCTTGTTTCAATCCCGCGCTACTTGAATATTTTTATCGATAATTAAAATCGTGCCGGTTTAAATGCTAAAATCAACGTGTTTCTACAGAATAAACGTGCAAAGATCGGTTGACAATATTTTATCCGATTTAACGGGACACCATATCGAAAGATATGCGCATTCGTTTAAGGTTTGATCCGGTTGCAAGAATCTCGGTAAAGTCAAACACCGTAACCTCGATTTCTCAATCTCTTTTCTCTCTCGAACGTATGTACATACGTAGATACATATATCCTTCCACGGATGAAAGCACATCGCCACGTCCGCCGGCCGTATATGCAAATAAAATGCAGAGAATATACACGGCTGAACTTTGTAGACTCTAACGCGTCGGCAGACCGACTTTCTGCATTTAATGCTTTACCCGCAACTGCGATGACTATGCTGATGGTCGACATTTAGCCAACATTACGAGCAACCTCTCGAAGATATCTTTCGGACCTCGAAAAATATCTAAAGATAAAGGAAAATATAAAAGAAAAATAAAGCGGTTTTTATTAAATCGTTAGGAATTTTTCGAGGAAAGCCGATAAAATTTTAATAAAATCAATATTACGACTAATTTTCTCGATTTTCGACCTAACCAACGAACGAATTGCGTATAAACAGCGTGGAAAGAAGGTAGGAACGTTATGACACGCTAGGCGGATGCACTTTTCACGAAGCGACGTCATCTGTTAGTTCCATTAACTCGTGATATCGCGTAATCATTACCGAGCAAACGCGTAGAATTTACAGCCTCGTTAGTGCGAGAAGCAGGATGTGTGTGTGCGCGCGTTTCTATGTGTGCGAGTATTTGATACCTCTATATGATACTACATATACGGATATATAGACACAAATACCTGCTCTTGCATACGTGCATACAACGTGCAGCCTTGCATACACATGGAAACGTACAACATAACGGCACCGTTGGCTACAAACGCGAACGTCGCACTGCACCATTTCGCGGAGTAATAAAATTTCGTAACTTCATCAATAACAATAAACCACAGTAATGACGTAACAGATAGCATTGTCGCGATGCTACCCTACAAAAGTTTCTTAAACGTTTTCTCGCGATTTTCTTTCCCCCGTTACTCGTGCTTTTATGTAGACGCAATCCAAGAACTTTTTCTATTTATTTTTTTGTTAAAACGAGAAACGAAAGAAAAATAACGAGAGATTTCTCGCAGCTTTGGTGCACTGCCAGAGAGGATGACCATTCAAATTCATTTATCTTCGAACGTTCACAGACGCTCCTATGTTAGGACGAAAGGTATGTAAATTCATATATTTCGTTATTCCACGCTTGCTGAGCGTTTCCTTTCTCTCTTTCTCTTGCGATATTTCAAGGGGAAAATTCGGCTATCGTAACGACGCGAAATTCAAACGGTCTTTTCTCTCTCTCTCTCTCTCTCCTTCTCTCTCTTTCTCACTCTCTTTCTCTCTCCCCCTCTTTCTCTCTCTCTCCCTCTTCATCCTCTTCTTTAAAGCACTCGAGAAAGATTAGCTGGTTGAAGCGTGGAGGAAGATAAATGTAAGGTTCGCATGTACGCTTTCCAAGTGGTACGTTACAAAGTGGGTATATCTTGCGTTAGAAAAAGGCGGATAGGATAAAGGACGGATAAGGCTTTACACTTTGTAATTAAGGTAAACCGACGCATTAAGATTCATAGCTTTTACCTGGAAGATACATGTCTCGTGGTTAAGTGGAAAAATAAGGAAATAAAAAAAAAGAAAAGAGAAAACAAAAAAAAAGGACGAGAGAAGAAATTATTCCATTCCTTTCTTTTATTGTTCAATCTCGTTAAATTGTTCATCCTGAGTCGTTTTCTTTTCTGAAACGATCCAAGCGTTTGCGTTCTAATCCTTATCAAAAATGTTAAAAAAAAAAAGGGACAAAAAGACAAAAAGAAAAGAAAAAAAATACACGTCGCAGAAACTATTCCTGTTACTGTCGAACAGCTTGAATGTAATGGATGACAACATAATTAACGCAGCCACGAAAGAGTTTCGAGTGGATTCTAACTCCGGGCCGGCAAGTGTGTACCGCGCTTGTTACTAAAACGTTTTGTATTTTAACTACGAGAGCGTTGGTCTTCAGGACCACCACTTTAAAACTCGTTCTTCTCTTAATAGGGGAGAGAGGGGACACCCTCGGATATAATAATCCGCGGTGCTGCGTTAGTCGTTCGTACACGATGGGAGTCACGTTTTCTTTGTTAGAAGTCTCATAATCGAGCGCGAAAAGCGAATTAGAATCCGATGTAACGAGGAGGATACTTTTCGTTTCCGAGTGTTTTCCAACGAGCACATCTCGGTACTACGAATTTTCTTCTTTTGCTTTCGCCTCGCAATTCCTAACTGCAAATTGAAAATTATTTTGGTTCTTTTATTTTCTCTCTTTTATTTTTTTTTTTTTAACACATTCGCGCGTTTTATTATTCGTTAACAAATCGAGCATTTTGCATATTTCAACGTAGTAAGAATAAACAAGAGAACGAAACGCTTTGGAATTTAATGTTTTCTTCTTGCTTCGTCTACGATTCTTTCCTTGCCATTTCTCTCGCAAACTCGACAACGACATAATTAAATTAGCACGCAGACGAAGGAGTGGATTATTTACAAAGTCGTTCGATGCATCAAATTGAATATCCACGGGCGTAACGATGTTAAGGGAAAGAGACGATAGAGAGAGAGAGAGAGAGAGAGAGCTATCGGTGTAATCTCGAATAAAAATAAATCCTTCCATTATTCCTATTCTCTTTTCCTTTTCTCCTTCTCGTCCGAATTCAAATCGTAAAAGCTGAAACTTTCGAACGACCGTGAAAAAGGAAGAAAGAAATAAAGAGGGAGAGAGAGAGAGAGAGAGAGAGGGAGAAAGAGAAAAGAGGAAGATTATTTCGCGGGCCACGATAGGTGCAAGACTTTTGGCAAGGCTCGAAGATAATCGAGCGAATTAAAGCAGCGCGAATTGCTTTTAGAGACGCGTCTTGATCAAAGTTCTTCTTATCGCCGAGCGACTCTTTGGCGAAGGAACCGCCGAGTTGGCACGTTGAAGAAAACTTTACCATCGAGATCGCAAAAACGTTCCCTTTAGGAGGGAGCGCGCGCACACAGACACACATAGCGTACGAATAATGAAGAACGAATAAAAAAGAAACAGGTTGCATACTTTTAACTCGGCATTAGTAGATACGTACACATGAACTGCAGAAAGAGAGAGAAAAAACCACATAGACGCTAATGAATTTTCAATATCATGGTCTAGGATCTCTACAAGTGGAGAGGACACAGGGTGTATACACGTAACATTTCATTAGAATCGCTCTATGTGCATGCTCGTTACTGGAGAACATTTTCAGTTTTCCTCTCTCTCTCTCTCTCTTTCCCTCTTATATTCCAGAGAGAAACACGAAACGCTGAGGCAACGAAAGGAATTTTCGGCCGTAAAAGGCGGCCCCTTTGCGCGATGCAATCGCAGAATGGAGCGAAATAATGAGCGTTGCAACAAGGTGTAATGCACTTTCTGGATTCACCTTGCTTCGTATCTTTTTTTTTTTTTTAAACATTTTTTCTCCGGTACCTTTCTACTACCTTTACACGTCCGTAGATTCATCCTTGTATCTTCTTATTCGTCGTTGGTGGCCGTAATAAAACATCGCGTGAATTTCCATTACTTTTCGCGAGAAAACTCGTGTCGGATATCTTTCCACGCTTTTTTTCAACATTATTTTTGACGACGACTGGATAACTCGAGACGAAGCGGTCGGATCTTAGTGGTCGCGACGATGGCATGATTTACGATGGAAAGAGGAGAGAATACAAAAAAGAAAGAAACCTCGTTTTTACAATATCGTCTCTTACGCTTGGTTTTAGACTTTTAATCCAATACTATTTCCCAAAGGGACGGAACTGATCGTAATGAGCGAAAGAGAAATGTTCTTGTTAGAAATAATGAAACGATATTCGAAGAATAGCCCGACCAAATTTTCCGTTATTGGCTCTGTTTCGGCGATCAGGGACGTTTCGTTTGGCACGACCAAGAGAATTTTAGAAACGAGCAACAACGATGAAACCATTTGCATTTAGTGCTTTTCCGTCGGACAATAATTGCGTTTGGGTTTTCGACGGTATGCGTCAATTTCATACGGCCGTGAGTACTCGTTTTATACGAGTCCGCCGACGTGAAAAGGAAGATGAAAATAGTATCGAAAGTTTGGGCCGGTCGTTGTTTTACGAGTCGATATAATTCACGTGCGGTATTCGTTACTCGAAATTTCGCGCGAACGCTGAAACGAAATGATTTGCGTTTACGCATAGCGACGGGAATGCGTGAGCGCGTGTTCGTGTGTTTGTAATGGAACGTTATTAACCCAAGGACCGTACCCACCGTAATCATTTTCTTCTCTCGGAGTGGGCGAGGTCAGATCTTAATCTAACAAATGTTCCGTCGACGTATAGCCGCTACTTCTCATAATTGTACGCGGTAACCATACATTATTTCAAAGTTGCATCGTCGGAAAGTGAATTCGTTCGTGCGCGCATTAATCCAAGCCTAGTTCGACAAGATGAATCGTTCTAACGATAACGAGGTTTTCGCATATCTCTCAAATTAGTCCTGTTGTTTGCAAATTTTTGAAAAAGTAATAATCGTGCAACGAATTAAAAAATGATCCTTTTACGTTCTTATTAGCGTACGAATTGCATTGGTTAATTTTAAGAATTACGAAACCAAGTTAGGCTTTATGTTCGCCGAAGAAAAAAGGCGTAATCCGACGAAAGTCGGTCGATCGTTACTTCGTCCGAATTTGCAAATTCTAGAACAAAGAAAGACTCGTATAAATAATCGCATTTTGCAGAGGAAAAAAATGGAAAATCTATTAATACGGCGGGATCGATTTCACGTAACTCCGACGTCTGCAGATTTATTTATACATTATTTAATATAGAAAAAAAGGATAAAAAAGAAATCCAAAGTAAAACAATGATCCGTCCATAGAGTTGATAGAGTTTAATAAAACGGCCCAGGTATCGCGTACGACGGTGATTAATTAAACGTATAAAATTCAAAATCGTTTCTCTTTTTCTTTCTTCCGAAATTCTTTCCGTTGTATACAATTCGATAGTATTAATAAATCCGTAGCATCACCGTATAGATCTCGAACGTGTTCCTCGCAATATTTCCTCTTTATTTATCCGACTTTTGAGAAAAGATAAAGACGCTCGGTGAAATTACAAAGAAAAGCCGAACCTCTAGAAAAGAAAGCGTATAGACGATATCCCTTTGACCTGAAAAGAACCGAGCATACCCTTCCGATATTGGAACGGACGCAAATTTGTCTCAGAAACTTTTATACTCCATCCGCGAAGATTATAAAGTAACGGGGATGACGATCGATTCGAACAGGAATACGTCAAAGAATAAGAAAATAGGAGAAAATAAAGAACTATATAAAAGGGAAAACCGACCATCGGGGGTTATTTTCGACGTACCATACTTTTTCGAGGGAAAGTCAAAGGAGAGCTGCCATTGTTTGCGGTATATTTAAAAGCTAAGCGAAGACGGACCGATGCTCTCACCCTTTTCTTTACTTTCGACTACGCGTCTGCATGTCGCCGGAAAAGTATGTATTATGCCGTCGGCGATACGAATTATGAGTTACAAATGAAAGGGGAGAGAAGAGGGTAAACGAGAGCTGCCTGTACACCAATGGGAAGAGGGTCGGGGAAGAGAAAAAAGAGAGAGCGAAGGAGAACGAAGGAGTAAGGTCGAAATAATTCCGAATGCGTGGGTCAAACAGACGGTCTAAGGCCTCTTTATTGCCGGGTCAAAGGAAATCCCAGAAGCGGATCGGGAAACACAAAGAAGAGGATTTTACGCGTCTGCCCGTCTTTTTTACTCCGCAAGTAAAGTCCAGAGAATTTTTACAGCGAGAATACAAGACCGAATGAGCGTGTACGCGCATGTGTGTATTTCCGAGAGAGAGAGAGAGAGAGAGAAAGGGAGAGAGAGAGAGAGAACATTCTCCAAACGGAGCGAATATTGAAAATATTTTACGTCCTCGGAAAGCTCGAGATTCCATGGGAGGTAAGGAAGAAATAGAGGGAGAGAAAGAGAGAGAAAATGAAGGTACAGCCGGTAGCTTTTTATAGGATATAACGAATATAACGAATTAATCGCGTTCCAGCCCTCGATCGAACGCTTTTAAGACGTTCCTCGATCACCGTCGTCCCCGATGCTTTCTCCAAGGGAGAATACCAATTCGAAAAGTCTGATGGGCCACCATTCTCCGAAAGAGGTCAGCCCGGCGTTACTCTGACGAATGGTCGCCCCTTTCCCGCGATAATGCACGTTCTCATATCAACGCTGAGAAACCACGTTGCTTTTCGAAAACGTCATTCGGAAGTTCTCAATCACCCTCGAGTACCTTTTCTCTCTCTCTCTCTCTCTTTCTTGCCCAACATGGCATGCGCGATTCAGCTTCTCCCTTTCTTGATCCCGACGAATTTCAAAAGGTAATGGAAAGTTCGATTTTCTCGTTTCGAGATCGTTCGACGAGTCAGCTCGTAGGGGTTACGCCAGAAATTCTTCACGGTCGACGTAACAAATTTCAGGGCTGCTACCATTCCCTCGATCGGATTCATTTTCGATCTACTTTTTGCTTTCTTTTTTTTATTTCTTTTGTCGAATGAACGAGCACTCTCTACGTCTCTCTTTCTCTCTCTCTCTCTCTCTTTCTCTAATCATCGCGAACAATAGGTTAATCAGAAGGAAAACGATCGACTTGGGAAAAACACAATTTTGATAACTCCATTATGCTCCGCTACTTTCTCTTTCTCTCTCTCTCTCTCTCTCTCTCTCTCTCTCTCTCTCTCTCCTCTCCTCAATGAACTTGCCCTTTCCGAAAATGGAGTACTAACGACTCATTGACTTGACTCATAGCTATTAGCTTCCCAGCAGGTATTAGTCGGCGGCAGCTGCTTGGACAAGGATGGTGTCATTGACACCGAATGAAAACGTGTGCTCGATGAAAAGTAACAAAGCAGAGAAGTGAGTGCATATCGGTGAAAGGCACAAATTGGTAGCGATTTAATTAAATAACCATGGAACGGCGGGGAATGAGAGTATCATTCGAGAGACGAGCTTGAAAAGTTGATAGGGATGAGATTTCGAACGGCTCGATGAAACAGGAGAAAGCTTATGAAAGAAAAAAAAAAAAGGAAAAAAGAAGGAAAAGGAAAAAAAAGGAAACGAGGAACGTCATACGCACTTCGCGTGTATGACCAGCGTGACCGAGAACACACACCCTGGTCACGTCTGCCGGTCGATCTATTCAAAAGAATTGCAAGTCCATCCACGTAACATAAAATATAGTAAATCGGGCAGAGAGTAATGCCTCGCTCGTAAATAACATGACATATGTTCGTAGGAGGCACGGCTGGCATGCACGCGGTAAATCTTTCCAGTCTGAAAACGATCGATATTTCGTGTTCGCCGCGCTTTAGAACCGCCATATTGTCAAGCGTTGACTCGCCACCTGTCGGAAAATCGATCGACCTTTGTCACTAGCGGCAATTTCGAACGAATCTTGAGCCTTACAAACTTTATCGTCAAACACAATTTGTAAACGCATTTTCTAGCATTTCGTGTGTGTATAAAAAAAAGTCCCTATTCCACAGCACGGTCGCGTTCGCTTAAATCTTTCTTGTAAATATCGTAATCGATTATGGAAAAAGACTCGTCGACCAACGAAGCTACTGCAAAAGTCGACCGAGAATGAATTCTCTTTCTAATTCGTGTAATAAAACCGAGTGAAAATCTGTTTCTAAAGTAAAACGGACAAAGAAATAAAAATTGCTCAGCTAAAACTCTTTTAATAGCGTACGGGCAAAGAAGATTAATGAATTTATTTATAAAATTATCGCATGAAAAATTAAGACGCGGGCTATTTCCTTCGTGTTCTTCGTTGACGCTCAAGGATTGGACTCTTTCTTTTAACCTTTTCCCTTTTCCTGAAAAGCATTTTATCGTAGTTACGAAGAATAATTTAGAGAAGTTTTCCTTATTAATGGGTTTTCTCGAAATCAAAAATAGAAATTGTACGGTATGTAATTATCAGAGTTTCAAATTTGCATTAAAAGCTAGTATTTGTCTCGAGTAACTTAAAGGAAAAAAAAATAAAAAAAATAAAAAGGTTGTAGAAAAATGGAGAGAAAAAAGAGAGCAGAAGCAAGAGTTTGATTCGTGATCGCGTCTTCTCCGAATGTGGTTGAAGGCTGACAAGGGTTCGGCCGAGCACCGATCAACGTCACACGTTGCTTTTCACAAAGTTTCCAACGAATACGCGATTCGCGGTAGCCTTCCAATGTTTCCTCTGTGCGAGCGCGCTTGTGCCCGTTCTCTCGCAAATCGAAATAGTTTGCTTGATAAGCTTGTAATCCGCACGCAGAATACTTTCTCTCTCGTTTACGTTTCCATTTAAGTTACCCGCGTCGAGTCGAACGCTCGTTAACGGTATTATCAAAGGTTATCACATTATTGTGTACCAATTTGGTTAAACGCTTACCGCGAAACAATGTTTTCGATTGGACTAACAAACTCAACTTAAAATTTCGCTCGATAAGACCAACAGTTTCGAGTAGATGGAAAAGATCGCAATTTTTCGGACAAGAGACAACCGTAACGGGAAAAAATGTTAATTTTAGAATCTCGTAATGTAAAATGACACGCTCGGCCAAGTATACTATACGGCTGGTGGAAGAATGAAAAGGTTAGGGTCGGCCTCATCAAACCGAGATAACAATCGCTATCCCGGCCATTACGGTAAACCTTATTTAATTTTACGTTCTACCTCGTTCCGCTAAATCACGCGAAATTTCCTTCGGACGCGATTAAGTCACGGATTTGACGGGAGATTGATTAAAAGTGGCCCTTTCGCTTTCCCCGTAAGATCCTCGTGGGATCCTCGTCGGATCCTCGTGGGATCCTCGTGCTTCGGAGAAACTCGATAATTGAAAAGTATTTTTAAGAAAATCACGATATCTCTTATATTTAATAACTTTTCGAAATAAACTTTTTGATTTGAAACAGAACAAAAACCAGTAATCGTTTCCGTCATTGTAATTTCCTTCACGCGAAAAAGAAAACGAAGAAAAACGAAACGAACGTTATTTGAAAGGAGCCCGAAACTTTGAAATTACGGGCCACCTATAAATACTTAATAATGACCTCTTTTCCGTCGAGCTTCCTGCAAATACTGGCGTTTCGTTTTCCGCTCGCGAATTCGTGCTAACGTGCTAGCATTGCTGTTAACGTTGGTGTTAGCGAGGCAGGGCAACAGCAGCTTCATCACCCGATTTCGCAATTATCGAAGAAATAAGAGGACAATTGCATTTGGCTGCGACAAATCGCCCTGTCGAGTTCTCCACCCCTCTCTCCCTGCCGCTCACTCTCTCTCTCTCTCTCTCTCTCTCTTTCTCTCTCTGTCTGACATACGCGCACATACAAACGTAATGAACACATTTACACAGAGCCACACACACACACGCGCGCGCGCGCGCGTAGAAGAGTTGAGCTACGAGAACGGAAACAAGAGAGAGGAAGAGAGAGAGGAAGAGAGGAAACAAGCAAGGCAGGAAGCGTAATATGAAGTTCCACGTAATCGAGAGCGTTAATCGAACGACTCGATAATCGTTAGATCCGGTCAACAAAGTTATGCCGATCGTCGATCAAACAGGGTCGCGCGAATTTCACACAATTTTATCTTCTACTTTGAGTCCAAATATTTCACAAAGTACATATCTAATTGAATAACCAGAATAAAACGTTATAAAAAGCATATCTCTGGTACTTTGTTACATATTCACTATCTTATCATCGCTTGCCCTCCAATGAAAGGACACAACCAATAAATCTATACCGTTGTAGAGATAACCTTTCGAACGAGAATACTGAATAATAGTCGAACCGTGCTGCGTAACATCGATAACGCTTACAAGGTTCTACGTAATTAGCTGTATTACAATGATGAAAGGTTTAACGCGATAGACACGATAGACACGTGGAAAGGCTTGGCGAGGAAAGAAATGGAATGGAAACACGAAAGCCTCGTGATCCGTGGGTGACCTAGAAAACGTCCAGAGATTTTCTGCAATTCCTACTTTCCTTATCCTTGAATTCGGT
This sequence comes from Vespula pensylvanica, assembly GCF_014466175.1. Classification (NCBI taxonomy): domain Eukaryota; kingdom Metazoa; phylum Arthropoda; class Insecta; order Hymenoptera; family Vespidae; genus Vespula; species Vespula pensylvanica. The sequence goes on along the minus strand of NC_057708.1, from coordinate 2,999,640 downwards.
TGCTCGATTTAACAGGTGATTGGAAGATTGAGGTTTCTCTAAGTAAGTATCTCTTCTCGCTCGTTCCTCAAAAAGTTTCACCTTCACGGGAGATAAAACCGTAGCTACTATTACATCGAGAACTCGCTAGCAACGTTTATACGAATGAGCTAGGATAGGAATATCGGTCTAATGTACCAGACGAGGAGAGTATAAGAGACAGAGACAGAGACAGAGACAGAGAGAGAGAAAGAGAGAGAGCCTAAGTGAAACGAATGTACGTAGTTTCCGGCTACAGTTCCACAGGACGTTGTAACGATGTCAACTTTGTCCATTAACCATCGATTTCACTCGGTACTTTGGCCAACTGGGCTAAAGCATTTACCCTTCTCTCCGATAGCATTCAAATTTCGAATCCAACATGATGGTCTCTCTCTCTCTCTCTCTCTCTCTTTAGTTTTCATTTTTCGTTCCTTTTCTAACTACCATCTACTTTTCCCATCGCACTCTTTCTCCGAACCTTTTTTTTACCTTTGTTCACGAGCCACGCTCGACCGGAAGAAGCTTCCACGAATTCTTAATTGCAAGCTGCTAATGAAATACCGTGAGAAGGATGGAAATGGCACGCAGCATAAGTCCTCGTTTCTCTTCGATGACGTAGAAACGAAGTCCGAGAGAATATAAATACAATTTTCCTTTAGCTGGGATAGCATGAGAATATTAACGAACGCGACAAAGAAATTAGACGTCGGTGTTATTGATATTCCACGTTGGCAAGAGAAACTCGGAAATTAACAGGGCATGGAATTCTCCTACTATTATTTTTGTTTCCCCAAGTCGATCCGCGAAATTTGTACGACGAGATTCTTACTATCTTTGAAATCTAGTCTTTTCCTTCCTTTTTTCTTTCTTTTTTCATTCCTTTTACATGTTCGTTAAGATCGATCTTTGAGGAGAGCTCCAGGAAGATAAACTCTGCATCGTTCTCATATCTAATGTACTAACTCTAATATTTACGAACGAACGAGCAACGTTTCCGATTTAATTAGTCGATCAAATCAAGTGGAAAGTATTAAAAAAGAGGAGAAGAGAAAAGAAGCAGAGCAAATAATAGAACAAATTGAACGAAAAAAAAGAAATGGAATAAAAAGAACGTCGCATCGGTCAAATCCGTTTGCATTAATGATCAATCTCGATCGTCTATATCACAAAGCGCAAATTGGATGACGTAACAAAGGATCTTCCGTGCTAACCATCCTATAACGCCCGTATACCCGGTTCCAAGTCATTATAGCTTTCTCTATATCCCCTACACAAGCATACAGAGAATATACAATGGAACGCGCTAACTGCGGCAAACTCCAAAGCGAATCTGACTCGAGTGTGGCCTGCAAAATAGTACCCATACGCGTTACGTAGCATTTATTTATCGCCTACAAATATTACGATCGTTTTTCAGAGCCTCCGACAACGAACCAGCTACGAGTTTCCAGCACGACCTATAAACAATCGTTTTCAGGCCAGTAAATTAGATCGATATCTTTGGCTTTTAACGTTTTCCACGAAATCTGTTTGCTCCTGATAAGAAGACGAATTTGTATTTAAAATGAATCGAGATTCCATCTCTCGATATACAAGTAGATATGCGTTTTTATAAAATGCATGCAAGTTGGTAAACTCGAACGCGTAGATGAAAAAGGAAAGGAAATGGCCAAGGACTGCTCGTGGGTGATCGTAACGCGTCGTTCGTGCGCGCGCGTTATTTTTCATCTCGAGGGAAGCGAATATAAACAAGAACGTTAATAAAGCGTTATTCTCTCTTTCGAATTAACTCGCATTATGATTACAAGGTGTTAACCCGGTGGATTATGGGTCGCGTGCCACTCTACCGCGCGCCTACAATTCTTTTCTCCCCAAAGGCACGCTTTGTTCCTCGAATAATTATGAGACGACGAACTAACCGGATAATTCCGGGAGACGAGCGCCGACCAAAGTGCCTGCTGCCTGCTACCTGCTGCCTTATTCTTTCCTTTCATTTTCTTTATTCTTCGTTAAAATTGCTTAACTTCGAGAGACGCTCGATCAAGTGGCTAGAACGTTCCTCAAACGAATGTTCTTCTTCTTCTTCGTCTTATTATTAATACCATTATTATTATTATTATTCTGTTAGCACGAAAAGTAATATTTCTCTTTCTTTCCAACCCTCTTTATAGTCTCCTTCGACGAAGGACAGGGAAGGTCACGCGCAAAGATAGGTTTTACGTATGTACGCAATATATACGGATGCATCTCTAATTGACAATGAGCGAATAACTCTGTTTCGAGTTCTACGGTGGAAATACGAATGGAGTTACTGCCACCCCTTTTCTCCCTTCATTAAGACTGCAATCATTCCATCATTCCATCGTAATCCAATAGCAAACTTGGTCCGTCCATTTCTCCCAATCCAAACGCAACCCAGTGAAGTCCTACAGTTAAATTTCCTGTGCCCGGAAAAACAACAGTCTGTAGCATACGCGCGGTGCTTGTTATCAACCCTTTCATCGAAAATCCTTTTCTAATACCACTTTTCGTCCTTTCTCCAATCTCCATTTCCTTTCTCTCTCTCTCTCTCTCTCTCTCTCTCTCTCCCTCCCTCTCGCCTTCTTTCATGATTAGTTAACGTTTTAGCAGTGTAATCTAAGCATCGTTTCAACGAAGCGTAAAGTTATACTCGCTTCGGCGTGTAACACGATAGCTTTTCATAAAGTATACGTTGCAAGAGGAAGACGAAGCTTGACTACGTGATAAAGCGTTCTTTAGACTTTAACATTACAACGTTAACTTCTTACGAGGATAAAGGACGTACGTTCTCCTCGTGAAATCTTCCAAGTTCGCCGACGTGATCTCACCTGCGAATCGCCGAGCTCGGACATACACGGCCGACAACGCACGCGCCGGTTTTGCTCGATCGAGCTCTCGAAAGGAAATTCTTAACGTCCAAGAAATATATAACTGGATCCTGAAACAATAAGACAAGAAGATCAATAGAAGCTGACTGGCTTAATGAATAATAGGAATTATATTTGTATTTCTATCCCTATCATTTTCTTATACAATAAATTATATATGTGGCGATTATAAGATTAATAGATTATTATTATGAAATTACAAGATGGCGATGCTCAAATATCTTTCTACTGTATGTTAATGTCTTCCCATTACAATAATATTTATCTCATAATCGTAACAAACGTAATAAGAAAACTTTATTTTTATTACTACATTCAAAGTTTAATGAGTCTAATCTATAGACGATCATTAATCCTGTCGATAAAATAATCAGTACAGTTGATCGACGCGAAATTCTCTCTCTCTCTCTCTCTCTCTCTCTCTCTCTCTCTCTCTCTCTTCCCCCTCTCTCTATCTTTCTCTCTTTATCGTACTTTCTGATTAATCACGAAAGTAACGTTCCTTCGTTAGGAGAAACTAATTAACGAGGGATAAAATCCTGGTCGAAGCACTCAACTAAAGAGAAACATTTCGTTCATGGAACGGCTTTGAACGACGATTCGATAAAAAATTTTTTTCTCGTAAGAATATGCTATTCTCGAACGTGCGTTTTCTCTTCTCTCTCGTAAGATCGTACATAATTCACCGTTCCAAGGTTCCTGGCGCGTTAAGTCGCGAAGACGGTAAAAAGCTCCCGAAGCGCTTTCCATTTTAACCAGAATTTTTGCACATTAGTGTACCGGTAAAACGTAGTACAAACACATCCTATTATAGCGTCCTTCGTCGTCCCTTTTCCTGCGGCTTACCCGAAGCTGCTTAAACTTAATAGCTCAAAAGTTAAGCTTAATGTAAGACGTTGGTGTACGTATTTTAGAAGAACGGCGAGAGATGTCCAAGGGACGCCATAAACAGGGTTTGACTCTGAAAGAAAAAGCACCTTACTTTTCTCCCCCTTACCCTTCCATTTCTATCTCTCTCTTCCTATCTTTCTCTCTTGCTCTTTTTTATAGGTGCTATCGCTATTAGCCATTTCGACCGATTAACTTCGTTTCGGATAAAATATCGTTGTACGTTTTAAACGGATGCTGTTTTCGTCTAATTACGAGGAACATCTTCTCAACGGCTTTTAAAATCCATACAAAATTGTATGAATCGATTCCAAGTTATTTGGCAGATACTCGAAAAGATTATTATCACGGTCATGATATCCAAGTGGTATTCAGGAGCTTCGAACGTTCGATATCAATTTTAAAGAATCTTCCGAGCAAGCTTGGTACATCGTAAATGGTCCTATTAGAAGATCACCGGTTAAGAAAGCTAATTCGAGACACGTCTTAATCTTCGACAGCCGTCATGATGTCTCCCAGACACGCGAGGACCAGACGTAGCTCGTCAAATTCTCAACTGCTAAGCTTTTCCTAATACGACGTTTTGCTTTTGTGTTTTATATATAACATAACAGTAATATCATGATAGTTAAAATGTGTATAAGTAAGATAAAATACGTAACATGTAATTACTCGAACCAGTTGATACTAATTTTAAATAAATTCGACGATAAAAATCCACTTGTTGTAAATTCTTTAATTACTTAGAATTAAAAAATCCTCCTCTGCTGTACTTGAGCGCATCGTACGATTCGCCAAAGTACTCCTTCTTCGCTCGATGAGAAAGGGTGAAAAATTAGATTATAACTCGGTCGAGTACTCTGTCTCTCTCTCTCTCTCTCTCTCTCTCTCTCTCTCTCTCCCGCTTTCTCTCATAGAGCAACCATCGTAGATATAACAAAAGCGTCCGGATCGCTCGTAACTCTATATTAAATAATTTAGTAGACTCGGTCGTTGCTAACAGACTTCTCCGGGCATAACTAGCTCGTATACGTAGAAAAAGAGGTAGAGGACAAAATGCTTTTCCTTCCGCAACTTAAAACCCCAACTTCTACTACCTCCCAACCCCTTTCGAGTACCACCCTCGGCGAGCATATCTCAACGAATTTCTATTCTCGTATCACGCGAGAGTTATTAAGGCAAAGTATAACGCGTTGCATTTAGCCAACACCCCATAAAACTGTAAACACGTTGTCGGCATCGGTTTTATCGCGTACTCATCGCACCGCGTTGGCAGTTTACGCTGAATTCATTTACTGCCATTTCACCCCTTTCTCTCTCTCTCTCTCTCTTTCTCGGTACGATCGAGCGTTGAGAGAAAGAGAGGGAGAGAACGTACTCACGGATGAATAATTTTATACCTTGTCATCGTCATCGAAGCGTTGACGATTGTCGAACGATTACGTTACCATCGTATGGCGAAAGCATTCTAGCGTAGAACGTAAAGCGATTAGCGTGATATGCGTGTAAGATAGCTCGGAAAAAGCAATTGGTTCGATTCCATGTTAACACGTTTATGTGCGATGCTTTCCGATGGTTTAAGAACGTACATAAATGATTTTTATAATTCCTTTTATTTTATGGATCAATAAAAATCCATTCCCCCATTCATCGATCTTTGCGTTTATGATCTCGAGCGATATACGGACAATAATATTTATTTGTTGATATATCATAATTCATAAATTTGATAGTAATTAAAACGATCATCTTTCGGACATTTGATTGGTAATACTTTTCAAACGTCCCATTCTTTTTGTCTATACATCTATATATTGAAACATGCTTAATCCCCTATACCACTTGAACGGACATACGAAAGAGAAAAAATTCCGATTCGTTTGATCTCTTTCAAGCGACGAGAATTAATCCAGAGGACGCTTATCAAAACATTTCATTCAACTTTCGAGTAGATTGAAAGCGAGCGGAGCTAAAGCGCCCTTCGAAATTGGTTAAAACCGATGGCTCGAAAGAAACCAAACGAGATGAGAGGGGTTTTCAGAATTTTCGAAAACTAGCAATAATCGATTTCTCTCTGCTTCGTTTCGTAAAACCGAGTTACAGGTGCCTCTTTGGAGCGACAAAAAACAATGAGAGCACACTTTACGAGGTGCGTAGAAAAACAAAAAAAAAAAAAAAGCTTTTTAATCTCGGAAAATAATTCTTTCTACAACGATGGTTCAAAATTAAAAAGCAATATTGTTCGTTGAAATCTCCTCGTTAATTCGCAATTAAACGATCGCTTTCCATCCGAATATGATCGGTGAATGAATCGATAGGATTTACTATGGTTTCTTAACCGGTTTGTACAAAAAAATAAGCAAAAAAAAGAGGAAAAAGAAAAAAGTAGATATTTTTTTACTATCGGTTTTTACGCAACCATTATAATATCGTATATCACATAGTCATATATTATGTCATCGCTGATCCGACTCGCAACGTTTCTCTCTCATTTATTCGTAACGATCGATGTCAGTACGATCGGGAACTCTTTGATTTTGCATCCCCGTAACACGCATGCAATACAGAGAGAGAGAGAGAGAGAGAGAGAGAGAGAGAGAGAGAGAGAGAGAGAGAGAGAGATAGGTATATATTCACATATACACGGTTGGAGTCAACGATGGCTCGTTGCGGATGTATCAGCCACAGGTGCCTCCTCGTTGACGCGCAAACAAGAGCGGCGTTTACGGCTGACACAAAAGCAAAGCGTCTCCTCCTACCCCTGTCTCCTCTTAGTCGTCGGCGTCGTCGCCCTTCGACGCCTTTGTGAGAACATCGCTCAATCCCTCCTTTCTCTCTTCCACTTCCGTGAAAGAAAGAGAGATGCTACCGGCTCGCTGTACTACCACTATCATGAAATAGTTAAGATAATGTACAGGATGTCGCGAATGCACCGATCGTTTAACAACGTTGCTTGCTACCAAGCAACATTGCCTAGGTGTGCATCCACCGTACGGTGGAATACCTAACGTGCCGTCTCCCCTTCGACTCTATCTCCCTCTCTCCCTCTCTCTCTCTCTCTCTCTCTCTCTCTCTCTCTCTCTCTCTCTCTGTCTCTTACAAGCTGTGGACGGCAGCTTCCGCGTCGGTAGGTAGTCGTGCGGATATTAAAATCAATACGGTATGCGTTTGACTGGCACACCATATCCACCGACATTACCGCACACGTCTGAGCCTATTGCTACCCTACGTATTTCTCTCTCTCTCTCTCTCTCTCTCTCTCTCTCTCTCTCTCTCTCTCTCTCTTTCTGCTTCCGTCTAGACATCGAAGAACAATCATACATGCATTATACCTAAATATATTCCATGTATATTTTTAAATAGATACACCTATAATAGATAGGTAAATATAAATATGCGTATAAATTATTATGTAAAATGAATAATAATGGATGTAACGTTGATATCTTAACGAACTTCTACGTAAATTAGTTAGACAAGAAATGTTCAAGCAATGTTCGATTGGTCAGTTTAACATGAAACTACCATACATGTATAATTGAATTGCGGGTGTAGCGTACCTATACAATATGTATATAAAAACACTGTGGTCGCTTGCATGTACTTGTGTACGAATACATCTTCGACAGAAACCATCTTTAGTTGGATAGTAGCAAACGTCGTCGATGCATACACATGGGAATTGTAGTTGCAACCGAGACGGTGGCTTGCATCGGACAAGCGAGTAAAGGGCCAGAATGGTCGAAGCACGAGGTGTGAAGCGTCGCTAAGGAGAGAGAGAGAGAGAAAGAGAGAGAGAGAGAGAGAGAGAGAGAGAGAGAGAGAGAGACAGTCTACGTGGGATAATTTCATAGCAAGTTAATCAGACACCCGTAGAATCTCCAGGGACGAACGCAACGTGCAACGAAACATTGTTACCGATCCTGTGTGCTTGAAGACGAAGGAAACTTGGTAAGAGATAAAGAGAGATACCGTGTGTGTTAGAGAAAGATATCGTAACCAACGACATCAAATACCAGCCAAGACGTGCAGATGGCACGTAACAGCTGTTGCTAATGACCTGCTTAACAACGCTCGGCTCGATACACCTATCTACTCTCCAAGATATTTAGAAATTTCTCTTTTCCTTTCTCTTGATAACAGAGATATCAAATAACCTGTAAATTCTATAGCGTCTTATCAAGAGGTTTAATACTTTTATCGGTGCAGAGAAAGAAATAGAATGAAGGAATATGAGAGAGACAGACTTCTTTCGAGCAAAGTTCTTTTTTCTCGATCTAAAGTAGTTGAAACGAGTAATAGTCGGACGGAAAAGGTACTCGAAAGCGTTGTAATCTTCTTGTCGTCTCGTTACTCTATTAATTTGCCGAGCTACCGTCAAGCTTTTTTCTTCCATGTCGTCTTCTAACGTTACACGAAAGGAGCCAGAAGAAACTGGCCAAGGGAACGTCCTAAAAGGAAAAGTAGTACAATTGAAAAGATTAAAAGGTCGGATGACCGAGGAAAAGAAATTTCTACGTTGACGGATGAATAATTCAGTTAACCGTAAGTATGGCGTTGAATTTTCTGTTTTTTTTTTCTTTTTTTTTTTTTTCTTCACTTTAGGTACGGTACAATTAAAAAGCATCTAAGTACTGGACGAACAATTAACGAGAAATTAAAGAAAAAGATTGAACATCTTTATTTTTCTTTCTCGTTTGATATTTCAACGTAGCAGGTAAATAGCTCGTACCAGATTTTACCAATTTTGAAAATTATTAATTGCGAGTTAAATTTTGTTGTCAAAAATATATTATAGGTAGAGCGTAGAGATATACAGAGATAACCGCTCGTACGTGCGTGCATATAGGTGTGTGGTTAATTAGAAAACTAATTATCATCTCCCGTCGACCCGATTCGACGCACGTCCGCGCATTTTCATACAATTTTCATTTCACCGAAAAGTAAATAAATATGCAGGAACTGAGCATGTTAATTACGTCGATGCAAAAAGATCGGCATTAATTAGGATGGAGATGATCGTCGCTTTTTGAGGAAAATTCCAACCATACACGAAATATCTCCATTTCCCCTGTAAAAACAAATTACAGTAGTGCTATCCTGGTATAACCACATCGTAGATGCGCCTTACCGAAGCGTTAACGTCGACTGAGGAAACTTTAAAATCCTTCTTTCGTCTGTAACATTTTTATTCCTCGTACGTGGTATTTTTTTATTCCTACAATGACGTCGAGGCAAGAGAGGAAAAAAAATAGGAATACGGGTTAACGAGCGAGGACATATGTATCGTGACGATTCCAATCGTTATTGGTGGCGACGATTTTTGGTGACGTAAAAAATATACCTATATATATGTATATATATATATATATATATACACACTCACACGAACACAGATATACATATAGGTGAGCAAAAAAAGAAGAGACTCGATAGCGAAAGAGAAAATATTTTTCCGTAAAATATTGCGCGCGATTACGAGTCTGAATGAAACTCCAGTACACCGTCGACGATATTCTGCGTTCGACGAGCCGCGCACGGATTTCGTCTCTGCGTGCGCTTAATCACCGCCTGTATCAAATGCCGTACACAGGAACGAGCTGCGCATAGATCCACGTACCGTTGCGGCGGGAGTTACATTTGATACTAATTAATTAGCTACTGTCACTCCCCATTAGTGCCTTCGTCATTCGCCAAGGCTGCCGCGCACGCACCACCGACTCACGAATCGCGTACAGATCACCGTAATTCCTTGCAAACAGTCCTATCTAACCCATTTCGTATCGACGATGCAATCGAATTGACTGAATTAAACGGTAAGGTATTATCGGTTAAAGTGAAATGGGCCTCTATTGTTTTCTTTTCCATTATCTCGGACTATCTACGATAATTTTTCTATCCGTTTTCTAAAATACTCCAAATATTTATTATTGTATTTACTTAGTCCTTAAAAGCTGTCATAGAAACCAATAATGAAAATAAGTGCAATTAAAAGTTTTTATTATTATTTGAAATAAGATGAAAATTATGGAAATTAATTTCTACTGGTGTGACGCGCTATGAAAATACTCGCTGCAAATGAATGCAACCATCCTTTGGATTTCTTAATAATATTCAAATAACATTTATTTGGGATAAAATGTTTCAAATCGTAATAGCATTTATAAATTACAAATTTAATTTCGAGGTATCTACAGCATAAAACTATTTTCATCCTTCTGTATTAAAAAATAAAGAACTATTCTATCCATTCGTCCGATTGCTAAAAACCTTTACTTATCACGATCTGAAATACGATAAAGGGACGCATGCCGAGGGCTTCTTCCCTCGCAAAATAGGGATATGGAATTTGTACGGGCCGAGCAACGAAGGGAGGCTTCGGTTAAGGTAGAGACATGGACAACGAGAGAGTTGGAGTAACGATACTTCGTGGGAGGAATACAGAGAGAGAGAGAGAGAGAGAGAGAGAGAGAGAGAGAGAGAGAGAGAGAGAGAGAGAGAGAGAGAGAGAGAGAGTGGAGATGCAGATGGATAGAGAAGGGAAGAGGGCAACGGCTAGACAGTAAAGTTCCTTCTTTGTCGGACGGGTGACGGTGAATAGCGTGCGAAGGTAGACGGACGGAGTTAAATTTGCATGGACGCTTGTCTGCGTTTCCAATTTCACGCATGCACACATTCAGCGGTACCGATAATAAACGGCGCCAGTTTTGGCATAAATCAAGGCCACAAATCCCGACGCGCCTTCGTCAGTTTCACAGAGAAAGAGACAGAGAGAAAGAGTAACCCTTCAACGTACATACATATGTACGCGGTTCGCTACCACGATCCACCCTTTTTTCAACCCCTTCTCTAAAGTTACTACTCCTCCTCTTTCCTTCCCTCTATGTCTCTCTTCCGTCCTCTTGTTCTTCATCGACAGACGGATTAATCCAACGTGGAGAGCTAAACAAGCAGAAAGTACGCCTACCTTTAACTCCCTTTCTCTCATCCGATGGAAGATGGAAACGGAGGAAGGGAAATATCCGTACTGTGCTTTTTCCGAATAATACTATATAATTCAGTAGAAGCTAAGTCACCTATTTTACCTTCTCGCAAAGACCAATCTTTTATTTCCAAGCCATACGATCAATTTCCGTTAGCTTTCCATCCTCCTTAGAATTTATACCGTTAGATTGAGAGATCGATCCCGTTCAGTCGGATACGGTCGGTATCTCGAGCACGTTCGAATTACGATTAAATTCGAGAATAACAATAACAATGACAACGAGGACAACCATGATAACGAGTGAGGGAGGAAAGTACAAATTAATTCATAGAACTGAGCTATTATTATCGAGCGTTCACGAGTGATTCGTTTATACATGGATGAAACTGTCGATCTAACAATAGAAAAAATAAAGTATTTATAATTGACCGAAGAAAATGTAGAGCACGATGGCAAAGGAGGATAGATAATTCCAAAAATAGGTAACTCCGTGAAATCGCGAACGAGTGTTGTATCGAAAAACAAAGCGGCGGACGAAGTACGTGGTTTTGGTGGTAGGTGAAAATCGTCCTTTTCTCCTGGTGTCCGTAACGAACGGAAAACTCGAACGCGATAGCGCGTGACGGGCGTCTATCGAATTCAATCGCGTCGGCTTCGAACGCGGTCGACCTGACCTCAAAGCGTTAACTCGTTGCCGTTCTCCTCTTCCTCTCGCGTTGATAGTAATGGTGTTGCCGGTGAGTACGAGTATTGGTGCAACCGCGCGGGATAGCACGCTGGTGTTGAATCAAGACCCGAATCAACAATGTGGGAACATTTATCATTGTCCTTGGTAATTGATGTCGAGCGTCAGGTAAGAGGCGGGCTCTCACGACTAAGTAATGTCATCTAGAGACGAGGAAAAGTAATGTCGTTTCCGCGCTCGGAAGAACAACGACTGAGAAAGAGAGAGAGAGAGAGAAAGGGAGAGAGAAAATGTTAAACGTTAAGAAAACTTTAACGCGTACATCGAGACATCTTCTAGGATTATTCAAAGTTGCGAGGGCTTGGCCATGCGAGACGGTGAAAAGAAAGAGAAAAACAGAGAGAGAGAGAGAGAGAGAGAGAGAGAGAGAGAAAGAACGTCAAAGTCGAAGGAAATGGAGAGCTAATGTCGCTTCGGGAGAAACTCGAGCGTGTACCGGGCAAGTAAGTACGCAGGCTCTTATTTGTACATCACATATTGAAGTTCAGTCTTTGTACACATTCTTTCTTTCTTACTACTACTCCCTGTTATTTCGTTCTTTAACGTAGCAGATAGGTATATCCCGTGATAGAAACATTTCTTTCTTTTCTACAATATTCTTTCTATTTCTCTTTTTTATCTGGTGGTAGCACCGTATCCGTTCCTTCCACCAGATTTCCGTCTCATTGTGCCGTCTCGTCGGCTCCGCTCGATAAGAATAACGTTCGCGATGATGTTTCCTCGGCGTTATTCGGAAGCGAGAAAGCGAGTTCGCTCACTCGCTTTGCGTTCTTATCGTCGTTTCAATGTTCCCGCCATGGACTCGTTCGAATCGTTTGAATGTTCCTCGAATATTTCCTTCTATATTTTTCAAGAACGGAGTAAGAGAAACTCGGAATCGACTTTTAATTCCTTTTCATCCTATAGAGACTTTAGGTTCGTTAACGAACAAAAGAGATTGCCTCGGGTCTGTGTAATGGTAAGCTGGGTTTTTGCGAGTGTGACCGAGAGAAAAGTCGAAAATTCTGCTCGGTAACAAGTAAACGTTGTTTTAGGTATGCACGATATGCCCTTATCGTTATAAGGCAAAAGAAATGGATTTTAGTTTTCATCGACGAACGAAAGTTTGTTGTATCTCTTACGAAACTAACAAAGGCAAACAGGAAAGAGTAGGCTCACCTACGTCATAGTTTCCTCCATCAGTTCGTTTCTTTACCAATTAGTTCATTACTTTCCTAACGCGTCTTTTTCGTTTCGTTTCTTTCGTCAGACCCCGATCAAATCGGCTATCTATTAAGGAGGAATAATTCTATTCGTAAAGCAAGCTCGAATAGACGTTTAATCTTGCAATATTTTGTTTGCGGAGACATCTAACAGCGAGTATAAAATACGGAAGTGAGACGTGTCGTAGCGCATCTCGCGGGTAGACCTCCATAAATCTTTTAAATCCCGAAAGGTCGAATACACGAGGTTCACTCGGTCAGTCGATTGTCGTTGCTCGCGTAACCTCATAAATCATGAAACGTGCATATTGCTTCGTGCCTCCGCTTTGCGTTTTGTTTCGAGGCGAACATTTAAATATTTCATCGTTAGCTGCCTCTGGATAAAACAACGAACGTCTTCTTGCCTCGAGCTTCGCACGGTTGTATCTAAGTTCTGCGCGAACGTGCCAAACTGCTCGGTAATTTTCTTTCCTTTTAAACACGACGATGAAATCCACGTTTTATTTAGCGAAAAAGGAGATATCGATGCGAAAATAATATGATCCGACTCGATTAATATCGACAACGGCTCGTCGATGATATCACAACTAACGAATACTCGATGAGAACGATACGACAAAGTGATTTCGTTCGAAAACGTATCCTTCTGTGCGTCGTTGTGTCGTCGTAGTCGCCGTCGTCCTTGTCGTCGTCATCGTCGTCAATCTCGTTGTCATCCCCGACGAACACCGCATCGATGTCACTTTTTAACCGACGAGTGGTCGTCGATCGGCGAATCGATTTGTTTAAATTGTACACGAACGTTCAATAGGCGCCGATAAAGGCGAGGCCGACTTGTTTGCTTTCCTATATATCATTGTTTTCATATTTACTCTCTCTCTCTCTCTCTCTCTCTCTCTCCCTCTCTCTCGCTCTCTCTCTCTCTCTCTCTCTCTCTCTCTCTCTCTCTCTCTCTCTCTCTCTGTCTCTGTCTCTCTTTCTATGTCTCTCTTTCTCTACCACGTTTGCACACAGTACAATCTACCAATATTGATGGTACATAGCTGAGCGCCAACAAAACATAATAGCCGTCGTTCGATTACTCCTGTGCCTCGGAATCGTTTCGATAATCCGATCGAAAGTGACGTTTCTATCCTATTCAGATTCGTTTTTTATACGCGAATGTACGGTTTTTTTATCTCATCCCACTCTGGAATTTTGTTGTTTGCTTTTGTTTTTCCTCCGTGTTGATATATTCCTTTTTTCTTCTTTTTTCTCTCTGTCTCTCTTCTTTTTTATTTCCTCTCGACGAGAAAGCAATGAAGTCCCATTTACGGGACGAGACGAGCTCCATTCACAGTAGAAAACGCACGTACGTAGACGGTATTGCGTAATTTTAGGATAATAGTGGAACGTTGTGGAAACATCTACGTAGGTAGGTACATAGATAGGGCGCAACACGTTGATCGCATCGCACGAGGAACTCGAATAATTTACGATCGCTCGACCCTACCGAAAGTTCTTGGAGAGGGAATCTCATAGTCTCGAATCGTATCGCATAAATCTTGGAAAAGACCTTTTGGAAAGCGCTCGTTAATCCAAATACTTCGAAATGCAGGTATTCGTAATCGTTTTTAAAATGAGACAAGAGATATACTTCGAAAAGTATGAATTTCAATGAAATTGTTCGCTTACGATCGACCTCCATATAATCGCGATAGTTGTATAAGCACGTTACTGTATACGGATATGTGTATCTACTTCGTATATTACGTAAGAATACTTTCCTAGCCATTTGAAGATTAAAAAATAAATGAGGCATTATATCTCATGAAAGTAGACACGTGCGATCGTTTTAACCCGCGATTATTCTCGCATCCTCGTTAGAAATAATTAAAGTGGATAAAATTTCATCAAAGCGGAGAGTAAGTGTATATACGTCGGTCAATATTTCTATGTCTTTGTCTTATCGTCGCTCGTCTTAGATAGACCAACGAAAATACACCGTTGGGATTACGAACGAATTTGCTAATGTAACTCGGAGATAAATGGAAAGATAAGAAAGCTCGATCTTGAGAATGGCATTTTCTATCACGAAAAAGATTCGACTATAAAATTCTTTCTTTTCGCGTTGAAACTGCCTTGAGTAAGACACAGTGGTACATCGGTACGTTCACGAATCTATACGTCCTTACATCCACGTAGAATTGTATTTATTGTAAAACATACGCGTAACACGTATCTCCTCGCGAGTAAGGTTAGGTAAGTAGACGGATTCGAAAATTTTTGGCGGTACGCGCCCGGCGTTGTTCGCAATGGAATTTAATTTTATACAGTAGCAAAACGAGTTCTTCGCTTCGCTTTCTTCGTCTCGCGAGCATTCGTGCGCGTATCCTAGGAACGTACGAGAATATATTCGCAGTATTATATTACGTGCCGTTTCCTACGCTTCTTTTCTATATGTTTCTACCTATATATGTAAGCTACGTGTGATCAAACTCAGTTACACGGAGAAAAAGATTCTCTATGTGAGAAAATACACAGGCATAGCGTGCTTTATCGCTTAACGTGCTCGTCATCCTCTCTTTCTCTCTTTCTCTCTTTCTCTCTCTCTCGCTCTCTCTCTCTCGCTCTCTCTCTCTCTCTCTCTCTCTCTCTCTCTCTCTCGAATAAAGTGAAAAAACAAACCGGCCGTTCCTGGAATTTTGAGCCTGTGATTAAATGCATGAGGCGCCGGTGAATTAGATTAAGCACTCTTGGGCATAGATCGTGCTCCACAGTTTACTCGGCGCTTACTCTCTCTTCCTCTCTCTCTCTCTCTCTCTCTTCTTCTTCTTTAACGCGTAACTGGCTGGCTTCAAAATTTCATGACTAAGCTGTGCTTTTGTAGCTCCAGCAAAGCATAACCGAGTGCTTAAAGCTAGTGCGGTAGTACGTTAACAAACATGCTAGAAATTAATACGCAGCGCCGCCCTCTTCCTTTCATTCGAGACTATCGAATTATTTCGCTTATGAACATTTTACCTTAATTTTCCGTGTTCTAAAAGCATTCTGAAAGATCATCGGGAGAGCGAACGAGTACTTTAAATGTACAAAGTATTTCTAAAAAGGATGCTTTCCTTCGAGGTAAACATTTGACGAATGAAAAAATGTATTAAAAATGTCTTTAACGTCATCAATCGAGTTTAGTCTCGATAACCAAGATCCTTTTTCAATGCACGTAGAAGATTATCTTTTTTCAGGGATATCCTCTATCGCATAGACACGCGGTGCCAATGGAAAATATGTATCAGCCGCGTGAAAAAGAAAGATGAGAAACGACAGGGTT